>NC_047658.1:155149532-155279532 GCF_011762505.2 Arvicanthis niloticus
TAGTTGCTGTATTTTTAAGTAGGTCATTATCATTCAGAACACAAAATTTATATTAGGGATCTTTCTTCGATTTGAATAATGTAAGAAACAAAATAGTTGTGTTTTTCACAACCATCTGTGGTTTACTTATTCATCTCTCCCTCCACCTCAATGCCCACCATTGGCATCTCTAGTTTTCCACTTGACAACATCATATAGTTACACTTTTTAGCATAGAGACTTGGTGTGATTTGTTTACAGGTTGGATTATTTTTCTGTTAAGAATATCTATTCGAATGGTCTCTATGTCATTTCATCACCTGATAACTCATTCTGTTTTTAAAAGAGTTTTTAAAAGTTTATGTATGTAAGTGCTTGCCTGGATATATCTGTGTGTATTATGTGAGTGCTTCATGACCATGGAAACCAGAAGAGAGCATCAAATTTCCATGGCACTGGAGTTACACGTTTTTGTGAGCTGATGTGAGGATACTGGTATTTGAAACTGGGTCCACTGAAAGATCATAAAATGCCCTTAATTGCTAAGCCATCTCTCTATCCATTGCATATCTTCATTCTCACCAGCAATGAAAAACAGCTTCTCTTACTTTATATCCTCCCCAGCATTTGGTGGCGCTAAGTTCTGGATGTTGATCATTCTACCAGGACAGTGGTGGAATCTCCTTTGAATGTGCATTTCCCAGATGATGCATTATGTGGAGAATATGCTTATTGGCCAGTTCTATATTGTGTTAGATGACGTATCAAAGTGTTTTGCCCTGCTCTTAAAACCAGGTGCTTCTGGGCTGGTGAGATGGCTCAGAGGTTAAGAGCACTGACTGTTCTTCCAGAGGTCATGAGTTCAAATCCCAGCAACCATATGGTGGGTCACAACCATCCATAATGAGATCTGATGCCCTGTTATGGGGTATCTGAAGACAGCTACAGTGTACTTATATATAATAAATAAAAACCTTTAAAAAAACAGGTGCTTGCTTCTTACTGTTTATTGTTTCTGAGATATTTATATATTTTAAATAACGGTTCTTATGCTTTCTACAGATGTATCCTCCAAGTCTATTTCACTCTTCATTCTCTTGACAATGTCTCTTTCAAAGCAGAGACATTGGAATTTAACAAAGTCCATCTTATCAATTGTTGGGTGCTTTGGGACTTTGATGTTTATGTTCAATGTCATGGCATACACAAGGCCATCTGAGTTTTATCTTACATGATATTCTAGCACCCTAGAATTTTTAAACTTTTTGTTTTATGTTTTATTTTTAAACTTTTTGTTTAACGTTTATGCATCCATTTTAGTTCATCTTTGAAAAGAGTAAGGCCTGTGGCTGGGTTTGTTTTCTTGAACATGCGGCTTTTCTAATCTTTCGACTTGATCTTTTGAAACTCTCTGTCTTTGCCATGTTATGTTACCTTAGCTTCTTTGGCAAAGACCATGTGTAACTCTGACTCTCTTTTCCTTCTCATTGATCTTTGGTCTTTCTTCACTCTTACCATGCCATCTTGATTGCTGTAACTTTGTTGTAAATCTGAAGAGGAAAGAAAATAATCATGGGAGGTAGAGGGTGGAAGGCACTTGGGAGGAAGAGAGGAGAGGGAAAGGAAAAAGGGGGACAGGATCAGGTATGGGAGGAGACGGGGAGATGTACAGAAGGTCAGGAAATTGGAGAGAAGTATGTAGCAAAAGGGATGGGGAACTGAGGGTAGCCACCAGAAAGTTCCAGATGCCAGGAAAGCAAAGAGGCTCCCAGGACCCAACTGGGATGACATTAGCTGAAATACCCAAAAATGGGGAGAGACAATTTGTGTAGACCATTTCCAGAGGTTAGGCAAGGTCCCCTGTTGAGGGAAGAGGGCACCTACCCATCTCACAATTTTAACTCAGAACTTCTCCTGTCTAAAAGAAATATGAGGACAAAGAGTGGAACAGAGACTGAAGGAAAGGCTATACAGAGACTGCCCCACATGGGTATTCATCCCATATACAGACACCAAACCCAGATACTAATGCTGATGCCAAAACATGCTTGCTGACAGGAGCCTGGAATAGCTGTTTCCTGAGAGGCTCTGCCAGATCCTGACAAATAAGATGCGAATGCTTGCAGCCACCTATTGGACTGAGCACAGGGACCCCAATGGATGAGCTAGAGAAAGGACTGAAGGAGCTGAAGGTGTTTACCACTTAATAAGAACAATAACAATAACAATCAAACAGTCCCGCTCCCCGCCCCCTAGCTCCCAGGGACTAAACTACCAACCAAAGAGTACACATGGAGGGACCCATGGCTCCAGCTGCATATATAGCAGAGGATGGCCTTATCTGGCATTAATGGGAGGGGAGGCCCCTAGTCCTGTGAAGGCTAGTGAAGGGGAATGCCAGCATGGTGAGGTGGGAGTGGATGGGTGGGTGGGGGAGCACACTCATAAAATCAGGGGGAGGGGGAATAGGATAGTGAGTTTTCAGAGAAGAAACCAGGAAAGGGGATAACATTTGAAATGTAAATAAAGAAAATATCCAATAAAAAATAAAATGTGAAAGCTGTGAAAACAGCAAAAATAACCTTAAAAAAAAAAAAAGAATATCTAATGGGTCAGAATATTCTTTTCCTTGACAAATGGTCTATGTGGGATTGAACATAACTGATATTCTGCTGTAATTAGTAACCTCTATATATGAAATAATATAAATTTGATTGGGCTTTTGGTTTCATCATTGCCACCACTGATTTTCTGTCTTTCTAACACATCACATGTGCCTTTAAAAGATTTATCCATGAGTCATGTGAGTTATTAAGAATAATGAGATAATCATAAATCTTCCCCCTCCTCTTATGACATCATCATCATTCAACAAATTTAAGCATATGAAATCAAATGAATCGTTACTGTTATTATTTTGAAGACACCTGTCTTTTTATGTTTGACAATTTTGTTCTTCCCAAGAAAGAGCAAAGTATAATTTTTCTGTGAATGCTCTGTATGTTTTTCACAGTTTTTTGCCAACATTATTTTTGATCTTTTAAAATAACTTAACAATTCATACAGAGCTCGTTTAATGATAAAAAGGTCCCTTTGGTTTGGGAAAGTTCTTTTCCTCCTTCACTTTTACAGGATAATTATTCAGGGTACAAAGTTAAAAGTATTTTTTCCTCTTAGGAATGTTTGCTTTTTCTTTTCCTGAAGACATTAATTATGTCATAACATATCCTTTGTAACTGTATAGTCTTTGAGATGTTTTGGATCTATGTCTCACCATTTTTGTTATTTACATCAGGTTATTTTTCTTTTTATATCTCTTCTTTTAGGATTTGAAAAATCTCTTTGATTTCTATAGTTTGTGACTTACATGCCTGAGTGCAGGGTCTTCACCACTGATGTGATTTAGGGGACTCTGACCTTTGAGTAGGTGTACTTTTTTATGAAAATGATTTAGTGATTCCTCATATGCTTTACTTTTTCTTTTTCTGGTATCATATTACACACATACACACATACATGTGTATGTAGTACACATATCCATACCTTTTATACTGAGTCACATTCTTGGATTTGTTTTGTTCTGTTTTATTTATCTTTTCAGTCTTTCCCACTCTTTACTCTCTTTATTTTTTATCTTGGGAGTTTCAGCTGCTCGGTATCAGTCTTAGAGAGAGTTATTCCTCAGAGGCGTTCTCTTGCTCATTAATCCATCTAAAGGAGGTTTTTATTTGTATTGTGTTGTTATCATTAGCTCCATTTTTAAAATGTCAATCTCCCCATTTGTATTGTACTTTCATTTCAGCAGATATTTCATTCTACCCGGAGGTGAGGTTCTGAGTGTGAATCACTGTGTGTAATGTAATCGTGTTGGCATGTAAGAGGAGAGTGTCTTTATGATCAGACCTCATAAGTTTCAGGGATTCTACGATCTTGGATTGTGCACTTTCTAGGTGTTTTACAGCACACACCCCTTACACACACACACACACACACACACACACACACACACACACACGAGGGCTGGTTAGTTTGGGTTTGTATTGAGATACTATCTTTTTTTCCTAGGGCTGTGAGACTAAGATAAAAACCCTTGCAAGTTGGACTCTGATTTAATGGTTTCTTCTAGGAAAAGATTTTTTTTGAAGCCACAGTGCACTGATGTACTTATAAATGATCCCTTATCCCCTCTCACTGAAAGAAGCACAAAGACACATTTCTCCAGTATTTATGTGAGAACCTGGTCAGCTCTTGGCTATAAAATTTACAAAGCCATGAAGGCTCCTGTGACTCACTGGATCCTCCCTGTGGTTTTCCCTTTCTGACTTTTGTTTACTTTGAAAATCTATTATATCCTTGGTGTTGCTTATCTTGGCAAAGGCAATAATTCAAAAATAATGTAAGAAATTTACCAAATTTTGAAGAGTGAATGCCCAGAGAGGGAAAATGAATGAATGTGTATCTATATATTAGGAATGATGGTGTGCAGTCTACGTCTGTCCTCACTCTGCAATGGTAAGGCTGGGAGATGCCCCACTCCTGATCTTGTGGAGGGTAACAGCATGATGCAATAGATGGTACACGGACATGGAATTTAGAATCATGAGCTAGCATGCTAGAATGACTATGTCTTAGATAATCCTGAATATTGGAGCTTGATCAAGTTGTTTGTCCTGAGGTGTTATTCCCTCACTCTTTCATCTTGCCTGTTGTATAAAGTAAGATAATAACATATATTTAAATGTCATATACTATTTGATCAGCAACTATATGCATTGTAGCACATCATTGAAACTGGTCTGTTACATGGGATAGTGAAAAACAGGGAACAATTTATGAACCCAGGGGAACCTCAGTGTGTAGTATGTCTGCCCAGTGGCTTTAATTTAACTTCTTAGTATAGGTGATTAATGCAAAAACATTTTTAATTTTTTTTTAACTAGGGAAACAGATACAGCTATACTTGGTGCAGTAGAAAAGTTGCTCACAGTGTACAACCAGCATCCCAATTTGAAACACATGATTAGTTGCAGAAACAGGCCTCAGACTCAGGACTCCTAAATCAATGCAGTGCAGGTCATCACTCAACATGGGAATGTTGCATTACTGGGAATGTTTTTTTCCCTTGGTGTTACTGAACAGTCATTTTTCTTTAAAAATCATGAGATATTCACAGAAAAGAATGAGAAAATCATTGGGGAAAAGGTTTATTTTTTTCCCTGAGAAAGTGAGAGGTCAGTTTGTATTTGTTGAATTGTTTTCTGTTAATGTACATTTGCTTTATCATTTTTACTGAGAATCCACTGTACTGTACGTAATGAGGCCAGTGATTGGATGGGTCTCAACATAGAAATTTTCTTGGCAGCCAAAGGGACACTGAAGTTGCAAATATAGTATGTCTCTACAGTGGCATTTTTTTTTTGAGTGCTGATTCTAAAATATGAAGTACCTAATAATAGCCTATGTGTATTTGATTTAAAGTAACACATGAGTGGAAAAAGAGATTGACAATTTTAGTTATCATTTCCCTGATAATTATATGTTAGCTTGAATTATAGAGTCTTTGTCTGAAGCCAGGAAACTAATGTTTAACCTGTGAACATCTTGGAGTTAGGCGCTGAAATATCTCTCCCATATATAGATGTTATGACATATTAGGAGATTATTTTAAGGTGCATTTTGGCAATTTAGTTTTAATTTTTTAATTGATTACTAGAAGTATTTTTCTGGCTAAAAATTTCCATCCACAAGCTACGGAATGGAATATAATACAATTACCCAAGTCAGAAAGGTCTTACCAGTTAATATTGGTTCCCAAAGAACAAAGCTAATAATGCCTGAGAGGAAGAAGTATAAAAATATTTTTAGAATATGAAAACCTATATAGAAATACAAGCATAGTCTTCTTTGTTTGAGTCTTTTCATCAAAACACTTAACTTTCCTTGAGTTTTGTTAACTGTCAGATCCAAGTACTAACAGTAGTAGCTACAATTGATCAGTAAAATTAGTAACTACAATTGACCGTTGCCATGAGCTTCACCTAAAGAATACTCAAGAATCATGTAAAACATGACAAGGCATTTGGGAACATCAGGTGTTGTTATACATGGATGACATTTACATGTAAGAATAAAAGTCTAACATGATTTTATAAGTCATGTAGCTGTCTACAAAAACAGTTACTTCCTGCATTTGAAAGAGACATATTTTCAGTATTTTTGTATTATCGCCATGATAGAAACACATCAGTGGAGAAGGAGGCCACATGACCCCACAGTTTATCAAATGATCACCACATTTGGCTGACAAAGAATGTCTTTGGATGTATTGTCAAGTGGGGTAACCTTCAGGGCTTCCTTTGCTTGACAAATCACTCTTTAAAATGAACTACTTCTGATTTTAATTATTTATTTCTAGCATTTGCCATGTTTTCTCAATTCATTATTTTACTTAATCATCAAGAGAACTTTATTTATTTGATAACCAGAAATTCCATTTTATAGAAGATACCTAGGCTGGTAACCTCAGAAGGTACTTTGTGTATGTGTGTGTATGTGTGTGTGTATACTACATGAAGTAGAAAAGTTCACTCAGGTCATTAAATTAAATAAAATTACTGACACAAATGGACTGATTCTCTGTCTCTATAGCCAACCCTTATCTTGATGCTATTAATATCAGGGGTAAAAGGCATATACAACATCACCACTACCTTTAAAGAAATTGTATTCCATCTGAAAAGGCAAGGTGGACATATATAAAATGATTAGTGTGGGTGTATAATGTACACATCAATAGAAAATAATAAGCATTCCTGAGATCCAGCTGTTGACTTACATACCTACAAACCTATCAGCAAGGGACATGAAATTTTATCAAGCTCCCCATAAGTCCTTTTCAGAAGCTATTTTTTTTCCTTTAAGACTTGAAGACTAAAACACAGGATAAATTTCATTTGTCACCTTCAGGAAGTACATTCTTTTGATAATATGAGTTTAACAGCCAGGAAATTGCAGAAGAAGGGAAGGCAGTGTAAGCATATACATACTAGTAAAGTTGGGCATCCTAGAGAGTGATGGATGCAAGCCTGAAAGCCACGCAGTGTCACCTTTGCAGATGGCCCTAAGCTGGCCTTGAAGGAGCAGCATAGTTGAGGCTGAAATAAAACACATCAAGGTGTAAAGGTTAATCCTTACAAGAGGCTGTGTTCTCTGTGGATTGATTCTGTCAAAGTAGAGCATTCATTTTGGCAGATGTTGGAAGAAAAGTTTAAAGTGGAAAGATGAAATTGACTTCTTAGGCTGTCAAATATCTCTGCTTTTTATTTTGTCATAAAATTTATATTTAAGATAGCATGATATGAGATAAAGTTAGGCAGAGCATGTGATGATTCAACAGAAACATTTCCACTGGTACTCTCTGTCTGCTTCTCTTTCCCTCTCTTTCCCCATCTCTTCTCCTGCCTCCCTCTCTCTCTTCCTCACTCCCTCTCTTTCTCCAACCTCTCTCTCTCTCTGTCTCTCTCTCGTGTGTGTTTTTGCTGTATTTGTGCACACATGCTAAATCATTTTTAACTAAACTTCCACATCAATCCATGGTTAATAACACAGCTATAAATACTATTTTGCTTTATTTCCTTCTTGCCTTTGTGAATATTTAAGTTTTGTTAACATAGTTCTCAGCATGGTATTCCCACAATTATATATTCTGCCTTTTCATTTCATATGATAAGCACTTTTCACACATTGCTGTATAATACACGGAAGGTTCTAAGCGAGGCAAGCATAACGATTGCATTGTTTGTTCAATTTGGCAGTGGTAGGCTTGATCAAGGTGCACATTTTAAACTGTGGGTATTGTATGATGTGCAGCATTCCTGTGACTTGCTGTGTAGACTGCTGGTGTAGCCTGTATCCAGAGATTTCCCTGCCGTTCACTAGCTAGCCCATTAGTCAAGTGGAAATCTTATAACTAAATAGTTTCTTGGAGCTTTTATTATTTCTTGCCAGGCTCGGTTGGATAATTTGTGACCTGTCATATGTGAAGGACTCTTCATTGTAAGGAGTGCAACCCAAAGCCTAGGCAGTGCAGGAAGTATTGTTCTAAGAGGCCACATTGCAAGCTGGCCCTGCAGCTCGGACAAAGCAAAGCTGAGAAGTCAATCTGCTGCCTGCTGGGTTTGTGGGTCTCTGAATGGTCAATTTGCTGGGATTAACAGAGGTCTGGCTTAATAAATGTGTCTGCATGCCTAATAGATTTGAGTAAATGAACCTTAAAATACTTGATTTAATTTAGCATTGGGCATTCTGTATCAGTGGCCAATGAAAAACTCAAGGATCCTGTTGACTGCTCCAGCTTTCTGGGGAAGGTGAACTCAGCCATGGTGCCATAACTGCTGATGAAAAACAAAAGCAATTTGGAAAACAGAATTAGCTCCTGCTATTTGTCTAGCATAGATGCCCGTCTATGGCCTGCCACCCAGAGACCAAGCATCCACATTCATCAGAGTTTGTTTGCTGTGGCTCTGTGCCCTGACTGGCTGGCATGAGGCTTGTGCTTGTCCACCTCTGATGGTGTGTTCCCTTTGTCCTTCAGCCCTGTACCCTCTCTTGGCTCTGGAACTTGGGGAAGCAGCCAGATGGAGACGAGATAAGATCAGGAGAAAGTAAGCTCCTCTCAGAGGACATGATGCTATTGACAAAAATGCTATAACCAGCTAAGCCTTGGGATATAAAAACTCTTGTGGGCAGGGGAGAAGGCCACATGTCCCTCTTAGGACTGAGAAAGGTTTTCTGAAGAGAAAACAAGAAGAGGAAAAAAGGGCTTGATGCTGAGCAATGGAGGAACTAAGAGGCAGCAGACTGGACAGAAGGACAGTTTAAGACAGTCACCATCCAAGGGAATAATTCAGAGTCTGGAAAAATAAAAACATTCTTATTATCCCTTCTGAAAAATTTTCACCTAGTATTTTATTATTAAAAAAAATCAGATATGTAGTAAAATGGTCAGAATATTCATAATAATATTTATTATGGAAATGTCCCACGTCTATCTTGGCAAGTCTATTTATCCATTACTCTTGATTTTTAAATTTTTATTTTAAAGTAAATTAAGACTTACATGCTTTTTTCTAAATCATTAAGCTTGCAAATCATTGACTATAGTTCACTGTTTCTTGAAAGTTTTACTCCTTGGATAATAATATAAAATGTATCAACAATCAAATATATGAATCTGTGGTGTATATTTACAATCTGATAAGCAGTCTCTTGGGTAGCCCTCCTGTGATGATACCATATTACTATCGTTCTGCAAGTTTCCTGTATGTTTTCAGCCAGTCTCCATGCCAGACTCTTTCCCATCATAGATTAGATTTACCTGCCATAGAAAATCATAAAAGTGTAAGCACACAATAAAATTGCCCTCTTTCACCTCTCATGGTTTAGACATCACAATTTGTATTTTTATATGTAACTATGTATATACATGAATTAGTATTCTTTTCTATCCATTATATGAAAATACTGTGCTTGATTTTTATTTTCTTATTGGTAAATTTCCAGAGTGTCTACGTTTTAAGCTGATGTAAATAGCTGCTTTGAATTTCTTTAAATGTACATGAATGTTTTCCCTTAACTAAATTCCAGGTAGTACAGTTGCTGATCATAAAGTGTGAAATGGCACAGTCACTTTGGAAAAGTTTCTTACAATTTCTACAAAGCTAAACCTTTCTCAAAATGGTTGCAGTGATTTTATATTTCTACCAAAATAGCACAGGACTTCCAGTTTGCTTTGCATTTTCAACATTATTTGGCATTATCATTTTAAAGCAGCTTTTAACCATCACAATATTAAATTTGATGTGTCATTTTGTTTCCAAAGATCTGGCATCATCTCTGAATGATACTAATACAGTTAGAATTATTTGCTGCTCTTTCAGAGGATTCGGGTTTAATTCCCAGCACTCACGTGGTAACACTCAACCATTTGTAACTCCAGTCTAGGTTATTTGATACCCTCTTTTGGACTCTGAAGGCACTACACACCTATTTTGCACAGACATATATGCAAGAAAAACATGTAAAAAATAAGTACAATATTAAAAAAATAAGATTCTAAATAGATGTGGTATCATAGTATGTATGATTGAGACACTTCTACTTTATCTTTTTTTCAACTCCAAATACACATATGTGTGCATTATATAGTGATATGTATGACAAATAATCATTCATATATGTATATATGTACATACACACATATACATATACGTATACACACACACACATATATTTATATATATCTCCACCTTTCTTTTTATTTGATAAACATTGAAGATAAGATATCAGAAGCTCAGAAGCTCAGAAGCTTAGGGCAGTATTTCTAACTCTGTCCAACTACCAGCAGCCTGATCATCAAGGAAGGCTATAGAATTTGAAACAGAAGAAATCAAATTAGTTCTTCAGAAGCCCTGCCAAATCTGGTGAGCAGAAAAGGATTTCAGTCTTACAGAAGAAACACTGTCTAAAAACTGCATCTTCAAGTCTTTGCATCTCTCTGTGTGGATATATCCAGTCTGTCATGGATATGCACTGTGAGAGCTGGCACATACTTACCCCACCCCAGAGGGCACATCTCTGCATACTTCAACAAGCTACCTTATTATTCTGCATTTTATTGTTTCTGTGTGCAGAGAGGAGAGGCAGTCTGCTCATCTCTGCTTGAGTCATATCTTTCTTATATTCCTTAGTTCAGCCTCCAGCTTCTATACCTTACCTTCCACATTAGAGAATGTGGGCTTCAAGAAACCTACTGAAAATCAACTCTTCCATCTTGGGATCTGACTTCTCTTCTATAAGCACCTACTTGTATTATGTTTCTCATTTTATCCTTCATAAGTTCATATACTTTGCTAAGTCAGGAGGAAGAAAAAAAGAAAATGAACCACAATCTGTTATATACGCATGTTTGAATATTCTCAAACTAAGAAGAATGACAAAAATGTTTTGCAAGTGAAAACAGATGTAATTCAACAAAAATACATGTTAAGGCCATTGTATTGCTTAATGTGTGTTTCTGTTGTAAGAATGACACTGTGCTTAAATCAGGTGACACTAAAGTAACAGGTTACTTCTTTTAAAATCTCTGTAGCCCAATGGAGTATAGGACAGAAGAGACACTGGATACTGAAGTGATTCCTTGTTCCAAGGGCTATTGGGTACAGGATTTAAAAGCTGGTGTGATTTTGCCCAGGAGAAAGAACAAAGTGACATGACAACTCAACAGTGTTGCTCATTTTTTCAGGATTAAAATTTTATGAACTTTAAACTGATGTTCTTACTAGTTCTCAGAGAAATAACCACAGTTTGGGGAAATAAATCAAATTGTTGGTTCTTTTTTTCCTTTTTAAGTGAAGAGCCCTTGGGTGCTGTCATGCTATGCATATGCATGACATTCTGAGATTTACAAGAATGAGAGGCAGTCTGGTACCCAGGGAAGACTGAAGGGATGTCACTGTTTTCTTTCTTGCAGCCCCTAATCACCTTGGACAGCAGCATCTCTTTCACGTTCCTTGCAGAGGGAACCAACACCATCACTGTCCAGGTAGCTGCTGGGAATGCCCTCATCCAAGACACAAAAGAGATTGCAGTACATGGTACGCTATGAACACGGTCATGTAATATTCTCTTCTGCTCATGCAGTTTCCTCTTCCTATCCTGGTGCCAAACATAAACTGCTTTAGGATTCTTCTGGTTAATAGAGAGATGATTGACATCTGCAAATGTAGAGTTCATTGGATAGAGAAGTTAAATCGAAAAATAAGCAGTTCACTGGTAGACATCTATTGTTTCTTGTAGGGGTACAAATCTCGTGGTGCATCTAGATTAACATATGCTTGGGGTACTTGTTAGACAAGGAAAGCTAAAGTGGAAGAATGAGCTCAGTGTAATGACCTGCTAAGTTGTCTACAATATGTATGAAGCATTTACTGTGTGACATGGAACAAGCGATCTATCTACAAAGTGAGAGGAGTATGCTCCCTATCCTGTTGAACTCATATCTTGGGTAATGAGATGACCTGTACAGAGCAAATGTGGTTTTCCTGTTTTGATTGTTGGAAATTCCAGCACCATTGTCTGCGAAGGCTTTATAATGAACCTCAAATCATAAGCTTATGTAGCTATATCCACATGATATATGTCAGGGAAGTTAAGCAAAAATGCCTAGGAGAATAAAGCATAGTGAAAGGAGAGGCAGAAAGGGGGCTCCTATAGAGGGATATGGGAGGGACATGCTCATCTATGAAAAAGTCATTATGAAGCTTAATACCATGCACAGTGAATGTTCAGCAATAAAAATAAATATAAGCTTAAGTGAAGGTAGAGAAGGTGAGGAGCAGGGTTGTCACTTGTTCTGAAACCTGAAAAGTAGGTCTTTTATGATTACATGTATCTTAAAATGAAATTGATGGTTTTATGCTCTCATCCCTCCAGACCTCCCATAAGTTCCCAGACAGCCACTGTCATTGTAATTGTCTAGAAAGTTACACAGGTATATGTAAGTGTTTGATGAAGGCAATTTCTACAGTATTGTCCTGGTGACTTTTTCCCTACTTCTCTGCCAATTGGTCACTGAAGGCCCTTATAGGACCTGAAATAAATATTTTTATTAGAGTGTAAATGTTACACTGAAACTGGTGCACATAAGAAATGCTGATTTTGCCAAATGAGCACCAAGAGGTCAACTTGTCTACTCATCGACCACATCAAGAAATGAAGCATTACCTTACATCCCTAGAGAAAAGGTTTAACCTACTTTTCTCTTTTTTGAGGCTTTTCATAACATAATCAACAATGGAACTGAAGGACAGAGAGGTGGAAAGCTTCCATTCTAACTAAGCCATGGTTGTTATGCTTCAGGTTTGAGATAGCTTTGAGATAGCCACAGAAGAAAGTTCAGATCTTCTTCTGGGGTTTATGCTTGTCTTCCATTTCAGCCAATATTCTTTACGGGAGTTAGCAAGTTGAGGAAGAGCACAAATCTACTGGTGGGAAATTTTCCTTCTTTTCAAAAGCCTATGGGAGACTAAAAATAAGGAAAGGTATAAGAAGCCTGTGAAGAGAATTGATTCCTGATGTACATACATGGCTATGGGCCCAGGGCCCATCAAACCCTCTCTCATCCCAGTCCCAAACCCTCTTTCATCCCAGTCCACTGGCTTCCCCTGACATTCTGTCTCCTTGCAGAATACTTCCAGTCACAGCTCTTATCATTCTCTCCAAATCTGGATTACCACAATCCTGATATCCCTGAGTGGAGACAAGACATTGGCAACGTCATCAAGCGAGCACTGATTAAAGTAAGTTGGCTGTACTTTGGGTTGCTTACTTTTGAGTTAAGCAAAGAAGATGGCAGTGCCAAGAATTGAAATTGCTATTCTACAGACAAGTAAGGATTATTTCTCCATATAGAAAAGGAAAGGAAGAATAGGAAAAAAAACAGTGAAGAGAAGGGGAAAAACGAGAAAAAATGAGACAGGAAATCTGAGATGGAAGAGAGGCTAATCTAGTGTTTAAATATGGAAATTGGCTCAGTGTTGATTTCAAGAATTTCTGAGACAGGGACTTGACCCTCTTAATGGAAAATGAATAATGCACTTGGTAAATCTATACTAATTTTAGGCATTTATCTATCTTTTGCCTATGATTACAACCTTCTTAAATAATTATTTAACTTTACCAGACTACTACTGACCACACATGAGCACTAGGAAACAAAGAAACCCACCAGGGAAATAAACCTATACATTTAAGGGAAGGTCATATTCTCTTTGGTGAAAATAAAACATTTGTTAAGCATTCTCATAGCTATATACTATAATGCAGAGATGAATGAAACTGTCCATTTGAGTAGAGAAGTCAGTTTAATGTACAATTAGTTCTATGACAGAGCCATAATCAGCATCTCCAAAAGGCACTGAGAAATGTGTAACTTCCCTGTCCTAGGGATTGCAAGATTGACAGAGATATGCAATTCAAAGGAAACTTCCTGAACTATTGGAATTGTTGTGGGGGAGATATTTGAGCATATTTTAAAAGATGTATGTCAATTAACAGGGAAGGGATGGTGCTTTTAGGATAGAATGAGCAGTCCATGCAAAGCGATTCCTTCTGGAAGAGCTCATTACATCACAGAAATGACATAGAGTTTGATGTGGTCAGTCTCTACCTGACAGGAGAACCAAGTGGGTAATGATTGACTGGAGTGATTAAGTCCTAGTGTGAAGATTCTGAAGAGCTAAGTTGTAGGCATCAGAGGATGTGAAAGGTATGGTGTCTTCTTTATGTAAGAAAATGATGCCAGGCAAGAGAGATGGCTCAGAGATTAAGAACACAGACTGCCCTTCCAGAAAACTCAGGTTCAATTCCCAGCATCAGCTCACTTCTCTCTATAACACAACTTCCAGGGCTTCTAACACTCCCTTACATTTTCAGGCAAAACATCAATTCATATAAAATAAAGATTAAAAAAAGACAATGTCAGTAGTTAGATTTTTCCAGGTACCTATTGTGGTAGCAATGCAAAAGAAAGACTGCCGGGGTAGAAAGGGCAGAGTTTGGGGACGATTTCAAAACAAATGGAAAGGTTGTGTTGATCAGAGACAGTAAAAAAAAATCTCAAGAATAAAGAAGTCAATTCTCATTGAGAAAATGAACAAGAAAAATAAGAGGAACTTATTGTAGAGGCAAAGAAACACTCTATAATTCACACAATATATATACAAAGTGTCTTCCCCATTAACTACTTGGGTACTATGGGGGAAAATGTAGTTGGGGAACCATGGAAGTTTGGAAGACATGAGAAATGACTGCATAAACATGACCAGTTGGAAATGTAGATCTGAGGGTCACACAGAGGTTCAGGCTAAAAGGAAGATGACAGAACCAATGCTTTGGAACTCTTTAGTCTTGCTTTGGAGGACAGTGGGGGTAGGGAATCAAGATTACTAAAAGTTCTGAAAGGAAAGGGAAAAAAGACTCAGGGAAAAATATGGAGAAGGAGCTTACAGAAAGAAAGCAGAGTAAGTAAGTGAGGGGCACAGAGGGGAATTCCTAGAGGCACTATCTCAAGGGACCTTTAGATTTTTATAAGGGAATTTTTCATAGAGAACAGGATAGCTTTGTTATGCTTCTTTATTCTGTTTGGGCTACTTGGACATATAAATGGCAAATATTTATCTCTTGAGAGTCTGCATGTGAGAAAGTTGAAGATCAAAGCATTGTCAAGAGTGTGATTCATGGATAACATTTTATCACTTTGTGTTCATGTGGTGGGAAGAGGGCAACGTGACCGTCTCAGATTACTTTAATAAAGGCATTTACCTTATTCATGAGTGTCCCACCCTCCTGTCCTAATCACCTTCCCCAAATCCTTCCTTCCTGTATCATTACATTGGTGTTGATGCTTAAAAGAAATTTTGTATGGGGAACACAAATATATAGATCATAGTCTATATGCTTACCATATCATCCAGATTGGGGTCATGTTCCATGTGCTTGAAGCTACTAAAACAGCTACTTAACAGCTTTTTGAGGAACTGCATGTCATGTCATGCCTACACCTTAAATCTTCAAGTAGCCCTTCAGATGGCTTTACGTGAATGGAGAAGCACAGATTTGATGTCCTACAACGATCTCTGAGTGACCCTGATGCAACTATTCTTGAATCTAGGACCACACCAGCCAAGGCAATGCAATGATGGGTTCACCACTTTGCTCCATTGGGATACGAACAGGATCACTCAGCACAGCACACTCTTCTCTGATTTATGCACTAGAATCAGAGAGTTCCAGATACTTAGTGGTGATGCCTCTCTGCAGGGTGAAGGAGACATCTGGAACTGCAAGACAATGCCTTATTGACTGGTAGATTTGTTAGACTTGACTGCTTTTTCTGAGTCTCTTCCTGGCTCTCTTTTGTTATTTATAACATCCCTGAGAGTTAGCTCCAATTATTAAGCCTAGTTCTACATGGTAATCAGAGCTGAGCAAATAGGAAACAAGCTACACTCACGCCTCTATTCAATTCAGGAAGCATTCAGTGGTTCCTTGAGTTTTTACCGTGCCAAGAAACTTTTGAAGAGTAAAGTATCCTCAAAGATTTTCAGGGGTGCCTGGGGAAGCACACAGCCAGAACTTTTCAGAAAACCTTTCAGAACCTTTTAGATGCCATTGTAGAAAACAGTGGAGATGATCTGTATCCATGGAGAAGGAGGCCATAGCGATTTGAATAATCTGGAGGAGATTACTGTAGACAGATGGTCACATGAGACTCCTGGGAGAGAGATAATATTTCAGCTGAATCACACATCCTCTGTCATATTTTTATTGAGAGAACAGGCAGTGTTCTGAATGAAAGACCATCAGTACATACAAGAACGAATAATTCATGAGAAAATTCAGTTCATTCTCACCCAATTTCTCAGTCAGATGTTTACCTCTTTTAAGTTTTTAATCACAGAAATCAATACAATAATCCACTCAAGAATAGAAAAATGCACTCATAATCTCATTTTAAGATTTACCATTTTAGTTTTATATTTTTATACACTTGTAACCAAAAAAATCATATAAAAACAGATGAGTTTGCAACCATCCTAAGCATCCATGTGATCTCATAGTGCTCAACATAACCTTCAAATTACAATAATGTTCTTCCATGTGATTATACCATTGTTTTCTTAATTTTTCAATGCTTAAGCTTTCCATTTATTTCTTATTCTACATAATATTGTGTTTCCACCTATGTATGGTTTTTCAAACATTTCGAGCCATTTCTTTAGGACTAGATACCCTGCAATTGCTGACTAAAGATTATGAATCTTTTTATAGCCTGAGACTTTTTTGGAAAGTAAATTGATGATGGGTATCAATTCCTTTTCATGCTGCCAGCCCCAGTGAGTGGCTCCCCTTCCACTGTGGCCACACCAAAAACACTCTTAACCTAAAACATTCCTACGTTAACTGGAGAAAACAAGGGCTCTTTTGCTGTTATTTTGAATTTGCTTCTCCCTATGTTTGTTTATAACAGCTTGCTCCTCATTTGGAGCCAGTATATTCAACTCTGAGCCACTACTCTAGTTCTCTCAATAGAAAAAAAAAAGTAGAAAATATGTTAGGAGCTTATTTCAGAAATCATTTGGAATACCCTCAAAGTTTCAGTAAAAATGTAAACGAGAGCAGAAGAGAAGCCAATGATTCATTACCTGGCAGCTCCAGGGGGAAACAGTAGAGATGTCTGGGTGCACACTATAGTCTGGGACTGAAATACTGTGTGTTTAAAAGTTCATACAGGCCATTTGGCTATGAATAATACTCTTCCCGGCTAATCATGCGGTTGCCTGGCCCCTGAACCCTCATCGTTTGATCTAAATGCTTTGCAGGTGACCAGTGTCCCAGAAGACCAGATCCTTGTGGCCGTGTTCCCAGGTCTCCCCACTTCAGCCGAGCTTTTCATCCTCCCACCTAAGAACTTGACAGAGAGGAGGAAAGGCCACGAAGGGGATCTAGAACAAGTAAGTGACCCCTGCCACCACACCAGACTCTGAGTTAATGCCCCTGCCACCACACCAAACACTGAATCAATGTCCCTGCCACCACACCAGACTCTGAGTTAATGCCCCTGCCACCACACCAAACACTGAATCACTGTCCCTGCCACCACTCCAGACTCTGAGTTATACAAAATTGCCTTTAGTCAAAAAGGGAGGAAAGCATACCAGTTACCCAGTGACTCTCCCACCAACATCCATAATCTTAAACAATTGTCAACCCTATGCAGAATAAATAAAAACAAAATAGTGTTGCTGGCCTCTTATTATAAGGGTTGGGATCCCTGAAATTTGCTCATGTGTCTTATTAATAGCTTCTGGGTAGCAAGGAAATAGAGAAAAGGGCAAGGAAGAAGAGAGGGTGGGTAAAGGGGACAGACATAAGCACAGAGACAGGAGACAGAGACAGGCAGAGGTGTGCATGCTTGGGTTTCTCTATCTGTTTTCGGTACTGAGGGCTTTTTGTCTTTAAACTGCATGGTTCCCAGAGATGCTGGTCAATTTAACTACTACTTTGGAGCGAAAGCGAAGTGCTTTTAGATACATTTCTTCGGAGAGAGATGGACTGCCTCATTTTGCTTTGACAAAGGGGCAGTAGTTACAAAACGGGTTGTAACACATTGTCATTATTATTTGGACACATGGTTCATGTGATCTGCACATAGTCCTGGAAGCAAATGGGGCCCTAGTCTGCAGTTTCTCTCTATCAAGTCTGCTTCCGTTGGGATATTTCTTGCTATCCACCCTGTCACCCTCTCCTATCTTCTTGTGATGCTAAGTCAGGAGACTGGGATAAGAAGGTACAAAGCTGCTAAAAAGGCTGTGTAATTTAAATGTAATTGCTTCTATGTGGAGCAACCATTGGTGAGACTCTGCATCCTTCTGGTTCTCATCTGGCCTGGATGACACCCATCTCTATATCCATTCACAGTGCTCAGACGGAGGAACTGTTTATGTCCTTTTCTTTGGACCGAAGAGATTCTTTGCATCACAGGGATGCATGTTGAAGTCAACCAAAAATAACCCATCTTCTCAGTGCATGTATCTTTTTCCTTAGACTCCATTATCACAAAATGGCACGTAGCAATCATGCACTGCATTTGGAAGCTGTATTGTCCAACCATTTAGGGAAATAGGTAATTACAGTGTTGAATAGCAGCTGCAATATTAAGGTGTGTGCAACCAGATACGAGTTGGAGACAACAGTCTATGAGTCTCGGCTTTCAGGCGGGAATTACAGTGATAAAAATCAATGTTATGTGTTATGAGACTTGCTGGGGAAAAAGTAAAGAGGAAATTATCCCATGAAAGGAGGCAGTCTTTACTTTGATGTGAGCTTCCCATTGTCTCTGGAATGGAATATACACAGGATTGGGTTGGGGCTCTGCATATGCTTTAATCCCTGCAGGCGTCTCTGTACCCAGTATGTTACCTGATCGGATTAAAGAACTAATGATAAGTTGATGTTCTTTCATTGAACCCACAACATGCCTCTGGTTGTAAAGGCAAGGATGAAAGAGCTCTAAGCCAGAAGTTGAATGAAAAGCTATGTCTGTTAGAGCTCTCATTCATGGGGAGAATTGGAAAGCTGCTCTTTCTTCTTTGACATGCCTCTTTCTGTCTCTCCAATTCTGGGTTTCACACAGCTCTGTAGGATGTGAGAACCAAGTTGATATCCCTATCCCATGAATAAACTTGGCTTTATTTATTTATTGGCAGTTGACTTATGAGGGAACACTATCGCTTGCTACATCTATCTGATTCTTCTCTCTTGTTTTACAGATAGTAGAGACACTATTTAACGCGCTTAATCAAAACTTGGTACAGTTTGAGCTGAAGCCAGGTGTCCAGGTCATTGTTTATGTCACACAGCTGACATTAGGTGAGTGCTTGCTGGGAGTCAGGGATTGTGAGGATGGGTGGGCCATTACTTTAAGCAGAAAAGGGAAGAGATAATCTCTAAAGCCTTTTCAATAGATGATGCAATAACAGCCTATATGTGTGGCAATGGCTGAGAAAAGTTAGTCCCCTGTGTCTGAGGGCATCTTGGAGGGAACTACAAGAGAACTTTCTTACAAGGGGCTTTTCAGTCAAAACCTGCATAATATTTAGAGAAAAAGTTCTTTGGTATTTTTAAACTCTGACTTTTACATTTGAGATGGTTGGGTTTCATGGGTATTACTTAGACTCTTTAGAAGTCTTTGAGCTTTTAAAGTTTTCTTAGAGGTCAGCTCAGGAACCTTTTAGATCCATTTCTTTTACCATATATGAGTTCACATAGGAAGAAGGACAAGTTAGCTGTTGCTGGGTGCCTTACAAAAGGAATGGTATGTCACATTAGGAATTGATGTGTATCCCTAAGAGGCTGATTGTTCAGTGGGTCTTACTGATCTCAGTATTTGCTGGAAAAGCGTTTCTACAACTTACCACCTGGGGGCTTGTCCCAGCAGAGTACAGAAGAGGGAGAGCTAAACATTTCAAGGTTGTATCTGTGGTTAATCAAAGGCTGTCATTTGCTGCCCTATTGTTAAGAAGACTGAGTAGACAAAGAATTCAAAACCCCTACTCCCTCTACTCGTCATACGCACTCAATTTACACCCTAACCAGCAAGCATTCCCAGACATAACAGAGGAGATACGTTTCCTTGAAGGTTCACCACTCTTCATTACTGAAAGCTTCTTATGGCATTTAAATCATGGTGGACAGTCAGCCTCTGTTCTCCAGGGCAACCTGCCTCAGCTCCAGCTTCAGAGTGAGCATGTCTCTTCTTTCCTCCTAGCTCCCCTGGTGGACTCTAGTGCTGGGCATAGCAGCTCTGCCATGCTTATGCTCCTCTCAGTGGTATTCGTTGGCTTGGCTGTGTTTCTGATCTACAAGTTTAAAAGGTATGTGTTACAGTCAGTCAGATTGTGTCTTTAGGCTAGAATCACTGCAGTTGACTCTTCCTAGGACCAGTGTTCCTAAACTCATATCAACAATATGATCTTCATTTTTTTCTGAATCTCTCCTTGGAACTGGAAAAAAAATCAGGAATGGCTGAGCATCAAGAAATGAATGTTTATAGAATCAGAGCTGTATTCTCTTTGTAAGCTTAATGGATTAAGAAAATAAGGATTAGTTATACACTCACATGTCTGTATACATATGCCTCTTTATCTCATGCTGTAGCTATCTAGTGTTTCTTTGTAAATTTGCATGCTGTGTGATGAGCATATAGTTCAATTTGTAAAGTATTTGTCTAGCATGCTCAAGGCCCTGGGTTTGGGTCCTACCACTTTATACCAAACATAATGGCACATGACTGTAATTGTAGCTCTTGAAAGGTAGAGGCAGGAATATCAAAAGTTTGAGTTCGTTCCCAGCTACAAGTTTAAAGCTACCCTGGGCTACGTGAGAATATGATTCAATTTAAAAGAGGGAGAGAGAAAAGAAAAAATATTGCGTGTTAAATATTGCTTCTATTTTCTTCTTTTCCTGCTTCTAAAATAGAATTTTCAGGGAAAGAAAGCCCCATATGTGTTCAGAAATTATTTTCGAAACCCCTATGAATGATGACATAACAGGTTATTAACAAAATGAATGAAGCTGGAACAAACAATTATGCACTAGTAGTCAAAGTATATATAGTTCCAAAGAGGTTTACTGACACAAATTATAATCATTGAAATAAGACAGAGTCAGTTTCACTTTTGACATATATGACCTTGGGCAACTGTATTTACATTTCCATGTCTTCATTTCCTCATCTGTAAGATGTGAAAAAACAATCATATCTCATGTTTTTGGTGTGTGAATTAAACATATTAATTATGTTTAATAATTATATACCCTAATAATAATGCGGTAAAGCTGTAGCTACCATATACTAAGTGGTCAATATTGAGGTATTACCAATAACAAAGATTTAGCGACCATGTATTCTGGTGATGTCTGTGGGCCATAAACTGACAGGTAACATAATAGGCTCTCAAAAATTATTGTAAGAAGACATACTTTTGTGAAGTCTGGAAAAAATAAAAGAACATAATTTATTATTTGAGTTTTTTAAATTATCTTTCATCATTTTTTATAGTCCACCCATTATCCCCCTCCTCTTCTGCCTTCCTATAATTCCTCATCCCATTCCTCCTCCCCCATCTCCAAGAAGATGTCCCTATTCCCCACAGTCCCCTGACACCACCAGACCTCCCCATTCCCTGAGGCCTCAAGTCTCTCAAGGGTTAGGTGCATCTTCTCTCACTGAGGCCAGACCAGGTAGTCCTCTGCTGTATATATGTCAGGGGCCTCAGACCAGCTAATGTATGCTGCCTGGTTGGTGGCTCAGTGTCTGAGAGACCTCGGGGTCCAGGGTAGGTAAGACTGCTGGTCTTCCTATGTGGTGGCTCTACTCCTGAACTTCTTCCAGCCATTGAGTTTTTAATGCATACCTTAGTCTGGTAGTATTTCCAAGCTGAGATTATTATCTTTGTGGATTGTAAAGGGCCTTGGTGGTAGGTGGCTTTACTCTTCTCTCCTTATTTTTTTCTTCTCCAGTGGATATTTCAGTTGCTTAGAAACATTTTTTTTATTTGATATAAAGCTGATGGTTAGTCACAAGGGCAAGGATTTCTCAACTCTCTCATGCTCACTGGAAGAACAGACTTGGCCTACTTTGCAGTGGATTTAAAAACCTGAATGTGATTTATATTCTTTTGGGTCAAGGTGGGTCAACCCATCTGCTCCTGGTTGCTTTGAATAGAGGAAAACCCTTAGGGTGTAATTAACAAGAAAATGTCTAATAGAAAAAGAAAAACATCATTTTTTGGATATACTTAAATTACATGCAGAATGAATTTCAATCATCCAAGGAATTGTTTGTAAGAATTTCTGGGTTGTGGTGAACATAAAGACCGAGTTGTGAATATCAGTTGAGCAAAGTGTATCCTATCTTTTCTGGCATTCAGTCCCACAGTGCATAAAGGAAGGGTCAACAGAAATCCTGCAACAAGCGATTTTGGTTCGTCATACATCTCCAAACCGAAGCAAGACAACTCGTAGCTTAGAACTTTTCTCTAGTTGTATAAAGTTTTCTAAAACTCTTTACACAGTCAACTTTTTTCTGTAGACAACTCTAACTCTGTAGTTTTTCATACATGAATAAGCTTATATAGATCTCAGAATTAGTCTATTTTGTATTTCTCAATGATTATCCAGAACTTTCTGTCTCTGACAGTAGATTAATGCCAGTCAAATTGGATAAACAGCATTAAGCCAAATGTTAACCTTTGCTTTCCTAGCCTATGTTCCTCGATGTTTTCCTCCCAAAGATCCAGGCCTTTTGGAGATACTCTGCTGATTTTTTTTTTTTTTTTTTTTTTGCTGGCCTTTTCTTTTCCCCCCATCTTGCAGCATCCCAATGGTGGCTGTGTAGAGTATGCCACTGAGCAAAAAAGTAAAGGTCAGGCTCTGCTTCCTTACTTACTTTTTTCATCTCTGACTCTCCTTTGCCTATTCATTACCACCCAACAGAGTATTCTATAATAATGGACATGCATCATAATCTGTACTGATATGGAAGCCCCTAGTATGACTGGAATTCAGTTTTTAATTTTGACTTAATTAAAAATACAGATAGTTACACCTTGCTAGCAAACACTGCTGAACACCTCAGACAAGGCAATGAGGACAATTTCATTTTTGTTTCTGGATTATTGGCTATACTTTTATACAAGCAAAATTTTCTCTTTATGGCTAAAAGCACAAACTAACTTAAACATCCATTAACTAGACAAATACATCTTGGGAACCTTCTATGTTCTGTGTACTGAAAACCACCCAACAAGGTTAAGCGTGAAGTAGAATCCCTAAAATCCTTCAAGTAAATATCACCCTGCCCTTCCCATTAAATAAGCCTTTCTGTCATTGTATATCTTTTTCTCTGGTTATTTGGGAAAATATAAGAGCCCATACATTTCTTTCTACCTCTTTTTTTTTTAAAATAAGGTTTCATTATAGTTCAAAGTCTTCTTTCCTCATAGCTGGAGCAAATGAATATAAACTACACCTGGATTTTGTTTGCTTGCTTGCTTTTTTGTGGGATACTTGGGCTTCTCCATCTCATTCTTCTTATTTAAACCTGTATGAATATGTGGCCCAAGACACATCTATTGATCTTTTTATAGAAACACTGAGCTCAGACTTGACTGACATGTTCAAAAGTTCTACAAGTGGATGCGTTAAGCAATGAAAAGCAACTTGACAGCTTTTTCTAATGATACAAATTGTGATGTCAAAGTCGATTCCTTCCAGCCATCTATAAAAGATGAAAACATGCTTATTTTCATGGATTGAAACAGAGTGAGTGTCATTGTAAAACCTAATGAGTGCAAACACTCACAGGTGCCTTTAGCTAAACAGGAAGAATGGATAACACATTCTAGGTATAACTCTGAACTACGCAGGTCTGTATGAACAGGAATGATTTGACTGTCCCCAGACCTAGTGAATATAAATTTTTCAGTTGAACTTAATGTGCATAACCAATTATAATTTTCTAATTAGAAGCAATGTAAGTCATTAGACTACATCTATATTTAGCTAAAAAAACAAAGGCTCAACTCAAACTAATATCTCTCTATTTCTCATCTATCTATCTATCTATCTATCTATCTATCTATCTATCTATCTAATTTTTTAATTAGAAGCAATGTAAGTCATTAGACTATATCTGTATTTAGCTAAAAAAAATCAAAGGCTCAACTCAAACTAATATCTCTCTATTTCTCTATCATATATATATTTGTCCTCTATCACATATCCTCTTTCATCTATCTATCTATGTATCTATGTGTTTATCTATCTATCTATCTATCTATCTATCTATCTATCTATCATCTATGTATCTATTTAGCATCTATCTTTCTATCTCTATATTACTATAGTTATCTATTATCTATCCTCTATCAGCTATCTGTAATCTATCTATCTATCTATCTATCTATCTATCTATCTATCTATCTATCTTATCATCTATTTACTTTTCTCTCTCAATTTTTTCCTTTATTCCATCCTTGCCTCGAACACATTGTATAGCTGAGGATGACGTTGAAATGATTAATCCTTATGCATGTATCTTCCCAGGGCTTAAATTCCAGGTATGCACCTTATAGACAGCACATCTGATGCTGGGTATTGAGCCTAGAGCTTTATGAATGCTCTGCAAGCACTCTGTCACCCGAGTTGATACTACAACAGTTGCATCTTCAATTTTGTACATTAATAAATTGTGTGGGTTTCTATCTCTCAGATCTTGTACATTTAAGGTATAATAAGTTGGATGACACTGATATAGGCCAATAGGACACATGAGGACATACCTTTTCATGTATGGAAAGAAAACAAAGACATGGAACTGGAACACAGCGGGCAGGTAGAGACAAGCGTGTGTTTAAAACTTGCTTTCAGAATTTTTTTTAAAAGTTATTTTGGCAAAATTTATTAAATATCACCATATTTGGCATCACTTGAGGTCAGAATAGAAGGAAGAAGATGAAAGTGTGAAAATCCTACTGATTGAAACTAGGACAAGAGAGAGATGCACTTTTAGAAATGTATGGCACATGCTGGGTTGGATTAGACATGAGAAAACATGTATTGACGTTCTGTCATTTAAGAATTTAGTTCAACATCCCTACCTTTCAATGAAGTAAGAAAAACATCCTTTGTATTTGTATGTTGTATGTGACAACATACATTTGCATTTGTATGTATGTTGTATGTGACAACATACAAATTCAGTCTCTGTATTGTAATCCAGTCTGGCAGAATAGACAGAGCATAGGGTTTGAACATTTCATTCATTCATTCATTCATTCATTCATTCAACAGATGCCTAAGAAATGCAACTGTGTGCTAACTGTATATCCGTGAACATAGAACACTTGGATCTTGCCTGTGTAAAGCATTTAGTCAAGGGAAAATGACAAACCATTATCACCCTAAGCCTATCCCTTACTGGGTTTGTAGACCTTCTCTTTCAATTACACATTAAACCAGGAAAGGTCAGGTATCGGAGGAGGACTCAAAAGTGATACAAGCTAAATTCTGAAGGACAGAAATAAACCATTACCATGAAAACCATAGATACCTTATAAAGACAGAGAGTATTGCTGGCTCATTGTCAAGGCCCTAGGGGGCAAAAGAGTCATTTCTTTAGATTCTCACAGAGCAACATTCGAATTGATAGGCACCCAGTCACTTGTATCAGTCTCCTCTGAGAACTTGGAAGAACAAAGATCCCAAATCCATCCAGTTTAGCTCTATGAAATCACAATTCACATTTTACTGATGACTGGTGTTGAAAGTTGACCGTATAAGCATATGGCGAACACCAGCATTCAGTCACAGAGAGGAGCCTGCTGAGACTTAAAGGGAGATGGGCAGGAGATCACAGAGGCAGGGTGGATGGAAAAACAAGTCTCAGTAAGATTTTAGTATGACATTGCCTTCCTCCAACCATAAACTGTTTCATGTCTTCAAATCTACCCCCTTTATTTTATTTTATTTTTTAGGGAAGTTACTTGGGCTCTTTTATTCCTTCCTTTAATACACTCTCAATACTACAGTGAAGCTACTGCTATTCCCATAGAGCAGAGAAGGGAACTATCAAAATATTTCATATATTTGATCCAAGTTTGTTACTCTAAAAAGTGTAACAATGACTGTAAGTGTGTTATTTTAGATTGTTCAGTAAAACGCAGTGATAGGAATCGATTGTACACATGCCAACTTAGGGAAAGTTTGTACTCTGTACAATCTTACAGGACTCAAAGTCCAGCTACTTAATACAATAAGAGGTAAATATTTTCATATTTTACTGAGTAACTTATCATGGGTAGCATCTTACCTGAGCATCTTAGTTGCTGGCTAGCCTTGTATCCTTGGGCTCGGTATCTTGTGTGACCAGGCTTTACCCTGACACTGGCTGTTTCTGTTAATAATTTTTTCTCCCCTTCTCCCCCAGGACATATTATTGCCTGCATCAGGTATGGTGTTTTATCTCACTCTGGTTTTGTCCCTATCTCCTGTAGGAAAATCCCTTGGATTAACATCTATGCCCAAGTCCAACATGACAAGGAGCAGGAGATGATCGGGTCAGTGAGCCAAAGTGAAAACGCCCCCAAAATCACACTCAGTGACTTCACCGAGCCCGAGGAGCTCCTGGACAAAGAGCTGGACACGCGGGTCATAGGTATGTGTGCCACCATTCTCAGAGTCCTTTATTCTCCAGTTATCAGTCATTTGCTGGCATTGTGTGCGCCACCAGACAGTCCTGGACTGCAAGGCTGGGGGAAAAAAACTGGCTACAGTGACATACTCTTCTTTTAAAATTCATTTGCCACCTCTAGCCACATGAACTTGATAGACTATATATTTTTCTTCCATTAGTCTTTAATAAAGATCAGAAACATGGGTGTCTCAGTGGAGAATAAAGTCAATTATCCACTGCTATTGGGAGTTTTTTTTTTTTTTTTTTTAAGCCTGTAAATTCAAAGTCACGTAAGTCCTTACTAATACACGAATGCAGAGTGTGGTACAGACTACCTTTACTTGGCCAATATGTTACCTGGTGAATATTCAGTACCACACGTTCCTCAACTGTAAATGGGAAAAATAGGATTCTAACTGTCGTATGCTGTCTGGAATTCTGTTCTGAAATTGTTCCCCTCATTAAATGATGTTCTGAATTAGTACAGTGCCCGCTTCATTGTACGTGTTTGCTACATGCTATTGTCATACTGATCAGTACAGAATACAGTGACTGCCAGTCTGTTGCTTCTAACTAGATGCTATTTTGGGAGGTGGAGAAGAAGCTCGAACTGGTAGGAATATTGAGATGCCCTCCTTCATTCAAATGTATTGCAACCTGTTACAGGCAGTTTGGTATTTGGCAGAGGAAAAAAAAAAAAGACTCACCATTGAAATGGAACTTACCTTGGTTTCCTCTCTGTGTCTTTTCTCCTTTTCTGCAGGAAGCATTGCCACCATCGCAAGCAGTGAGAGCACAAAGGAAATCCCCAACTGTACTAGTGTTTAACCAAGAAGTCACATGCGCAATCACCTTCCTGACTTTTTATTTTTGATGACTACTATTCCTATTATTATGGAAAAAAATGAAAATGTCTTTTTTTACCTTTTGTTTACCAAGGGTCCCTTCATAAATAGTGGGCAGATGCTTAGCTTTGGGAAGGAAAAAAAAAGGCATTATTAGTTGATCATAATGAGATGAAAGAATATATGGTTATATTTGTGTTAAGAATGCATCTTCCCATCGGTTTCTTGCTTTACTCTGCTTTCAGTAGAGCAAAGTTCTTCTCGTGTCGTTCTGCCTTTTTTAAGTTGTGTTTTTGTTAACTTCGTCTTTCCCTACCCCTTTCATGCTCTGCATTACATACACATACAACACAGACCATTCCTCAGTTCAATTGCAGGACGTAGGTTGAGGGGGAGTGGACGTAGCTGCCAAAGGCGCGCACACCTTTCCGAAAGAGGCCCTGCCTCGTGCATGTCAAAACTGAGGCTAAAGATGGTGTATTGTATATAACTACAATGTAAATAGCTTTTTATTTCCTAAGAAATAATTTAATGTTTAGTAAAAAAGAAAACAGAAAAAAAGAAAGATGTGTGTGTTGGCTTCCGCACTCACCTTCAGAACTGACTGCCCCCCAGCCTGCTTGATGTGTTGGATTCTGGATACCCTCCAGCTGTCTGCCACACTCAACTCTTGCGTCTCTGTCCACACCATAGCTGGTTTCTGCTTATGTATATAAACAGGGTGGGGGAAGGCTTCTACAGGGCAATTGACAAAGGAAAGGCTTCAGTGTCATTCAAGAACATGGGGGTTGTTATTCTTCCTAAGATAACATGGGAGAAATAATAAAGAATAGTAGAGACTTCAAACTGAAACTCAGTTGGGGGAGACAAGACTTTCTCTAAAAAAGAAAAAAAAAATAGGTATTTATCAGCCTGAGAAAGCAGTCCTCTCTAAAAAAAATGCAGCAAGGAATCAAAGATCCTGGCATTCTGTTTTCTAATTGGATTTTGTGAATATGTACATTGCACATGATGAGCTGACCAGCTGTTCTGAGCTCAGAAGAGTCTCTGGGCATTATGTGAGGTCCAGTGAGCATCTCCTAGTATGACAAGAATCAGAGAGGCTGGATGGGAGTTCCCACTTGTGGAATCTCCAAGTCTGTGCAGACCCTGCAGGCCAAACAGAGGTCTAGTCTTTAATGATATTAGTCGGAATAATTTAGGCAAAGCTGTGCTATTTGCTTGTCAGATGTACACAACTTCCTTAAAGTCAGACGTCGGCCTTCAGTTCCCTTAAGGTAGTTCTCCTGCTTCTGGGGTGAATGGCTTTCAAAGCTTGTATTTACTTTTCTAGCACCCCAGCCCCTCCACCTGTTAAACATGCCAATCTCTTTTCTGTAGGATCATTTTACACCATGCTGCAAGCATCGTTTTCATTTTCAGGCTCTGCCTGTGCACACTTGTTTCAAAGAATGATATACTGTATATATATATATGAGAAGAAAGGCCACATTTTGTACCTGTTAACCTTCATGGGATGCTGTTCATATTCCTCTTTGTGAGACACAGGGAGAATGTGATAGAGAAATCTAGCTGGCTACAGCATAGATCAGTATTAGAAGGGTTTCTAAAGATTCTTCTTTTTCATTTCAAGGGTTAAATGGGGCAGACAATTGCAATATGTGTACTAAACACTGGGATACAGTGCATGAGTCATATCTATATATATACAGTATATGTACATATACTGTTCTTGGTTTTATTGTTCCATTTGAATATTTCTACTGTAAAAAAAGACAGTGGTTTTGAAATTGTTGAAAATAAATGTATTTTTGTACATCAACGCTATATACTTGGCGGAGAATTCTCTCTTTTAGTGTTTTTATTTTTTACATACTGTATCCATAAGACATGGCTGCAATAATATTACATAGACATTACACCCTGCATCCCCCAAAAGGAAAGGCTTTTGAAACACATATGTTTGTATCTTCTGTTTATGAGTCTTGGGATAGACAATAGTTTGGTGAGTTCCTGGGCTTGCTGGCTAGGTTGGAATTCCCTGCAAACTGGAAGAGAAAATTGCAGAATTCCACATGGGACATGCTGAAACCTGGTGTGGATGTTTAGCCTTGTGTCTATCTACCTTTGCTTACATTGCCATGTCTAACATCAAGGTCCAAGGAAATATATACTCGTCCTCCTGTGTTGCTGGTCACTACTAGACTACAGAGAGCAAGTTGTGGATACATATTTCCTGTACAGGGAGGAAATGAACAACTTATAACAACAGTGATTTGCTAGCCATGTTTATCTTTCATAGCCCTAGTGGGGCTTCTGTTAAATGATCTCCTGAAATCAGAGTCCATGTTTCTTATTCAATGTGAATGGTCAGGTCTTTGGGCATAGAGATTAGTAACCACACACTTTGAATACCAATTTCCAATGAGTGGTTGATCTGAAACTGCCACTCAGATCTTGTAGATATTACTTAGTTACTTTGGTGTTGCTGTGAAGAGACACTATGACAATGGCAACTTCTAAAAAAAATAACTTATTTTGGGGACTTAAAGTTCTGTGACCCTCAAGGCAGGATGGCAGCGAGCATGGCAGTAGACAGGAAGGCAGACAAGTATGGTGCTGTACAGTAACTAAGAGCTTCCCTATAATCCACAAGCATGAGGCAGAAAGAGAAAGCTTACATTCTGGTTCATAGGCATAGGGGAGAGAGGGAGAGATAAGAGGGAATGGAGTTGGCTTGTGAAAATTCAAAGCCACACTTCCTCTGACCAGGCCACATCCCCTTATCCTTCCCAAATAGTTCTATTAAGTTCTGACAAAACATTCAAATATATGAACCTGTGGAGGAAATTATCATTTAAACCACAAGAAGATATGAACAGAAGGAATGAAAACTGGGGAGAAATAAGTCCTCCCTTTGATCTGCTTCTTCTTTCTGATAGCGGTTTGGAGTGTAAGTTCAACTTCAATTTTTTCCTTTGGTTCTTAGATGGGTAGGTAATGCTCTCCTTCACATTGGGTTCTTAGGGCATGTGAACTATGCCCTACATTAAGGATTGTAGGTATTATGTTTATATCTCTTTATTAAGTATAATACCTAATATATTACTGAGGGTCTCAGAAAGCTAAGAAAGCAGAAAGGTTTGGCTTATAATTTAGATCATGTTTTGAAAACTGATCAACTATTGTGGAATTGTATTTCAAGACAAGGGATTAGGCAAATGTGGTTTTCTTTTGATGTCACTATATTTAGAAATTATGCATAATTCTTCATATGACTTTTCTTGAGTCATAATCATCTTTGCATTTCTTTTGTGCAGTGTGAGGATTGAACTGCATCTTACACATGCTGACCCAGTGTTTCCACACAAACTACATGTTCAGGGCTACAAGTTGTGAAGCTAGTTTCTTTGCTTCATCAAGTATCAAGAATATTCCTTAGGGATCTCCTGAAGAAGCAGTAGGCTTTTTAGACTATCAGTTTAAAAACTAAAAGTAGCTATATGTCTTTAATAAATTTTAAATGTAGAGCTTCTCAAATGGTGTAAGGCGTCTAAAATATCACCTCACCAGAAAGGTGCTGCTTCCCACAGAAGTTGAGTTCTCCTGTTTATGTCTGGGTTAATGAAGTTACTCCACTAGATTAGCCAGGAAACAAAATGAAAGAAAAACAGTAGAAAGTTTGAGTCAGCCAAAACTTTTGATCCAAGCCCTGGCTAATAATAGACTCTGGAATCACCACCAGCATGTGTCTTTCAGATATCTCAGAAGTAGACTGAGGGACAGGCAGAGGGTAGATGTATGGTTGGCTTTAGCTGTTTCTGTTCAGGGTTCTTCATGCTAAAGAATCTCTTTGCATTAGAATTCTGTTCTCTAAGGCTATTCTAGACCCAACAGCTAAGCCTGAACAAATGCTGAGATGCCAGGGTCCAGATATCAATTCTGTCAGCAGACTCAGGTTTCTCTGCCTCTAAAATGGCTCAGAGACAGACCACAAATAGGAGTCCCATCTCCTGCGTCCTGATACACATTAGTCTACAGATGTGAGAATAGCTTCCAGGTTTGTCCTTTTCCTCTCGGGGAACAACTGAAATACGGAAAGTCACCCAATTGTATTATCTGAAGTAAAATCATTGCAAATTAATATATCAGTGTATTATTTTATACAAAAAACTTTGAGACACAATTTAGGAGATTTCTTATCAGCAGATGCTTATTTCAAACCATAAATTCCATATATATAATATACATACATACACACACACACACATACACACACACACACACACACACACACACACACACACACACACACACGCGCGCGCGCGCGCGTGCGCGCACATACCACTTCATGGCCTAGTTATTGTGTGGATCTTCAGGAATGTGAAAAGCCTATTTCTAGTTTTCCAGAGTTTTTCAAATTCGTTGGTATGGACATGCTAGAAGAACTAGCACTGTAAGGGATAAACTTCATGGCCTAGTTATTGATGTGTGGATCTTCAGGAATGTGAAAGGCCCATTTCTAGTTTCCAGAGTTTTTCAAATTCGTTGGTATGGACATGCTAGAAGAACTAGCACTGTAAGGGATAAACTGAGCTTCAGTGAGGAATGCGGCTCTCCTATTTTTACACGTAATATCACAGCAGACCAAAAGACCATGTCTCTTATAAAACTACAAGGTCAGAACCATCTCACACCTTCTTAAAATTACAAAATGCCATTTTCACTACTGCAGACGCCTAGGTATCACTAGACAGCCTGGTTGTAAACCAGTATGTCTTCCATATTTACAGTGTTCAGGGGGATTAAAACATAAGTCACTGTGTGTGTTCTTCATGTAGCAGCTCCTAGCACCCACGTTCTGCTGCCTTGTTAACACAATTGCTTGGCAGCCCATGGCCAGATGTCCTTGCTTCTCCCCACTAAACTTAAATAAAGCTGCTCGATAAACTGTCTCAAGTCTCATATGCTTGCCACTCGTCTATTAAAGAGGTTGGCCCTACTCATTAGGGGAAAAGCCAGAGAGATAGCACACGAAATAGGCATGGCACATTCTGACACAAACCAGATGCTGCCAAGTGTTCTTGTCTGCTTTCACAGCACTGCCAAGGTGCCCAACTATGACTTCTTAAATATCTATTGTCTCATGAAGCCCCTTAACTTCTCTTACTTACCTGTAGCTGCCTGCAGCTATGGGAAACCGGATTCTCCTGAGAGGAAGCCTGGGAATGAAAGGGAATGGAGGGTGAGAGAAACATGGGGCCAAGACAAAGTATTCTGATCAAGGCCCGAAGTTTAATATTTTGCTTTCACATATAAAGGGGAAACCCCACCCCCCAGAGTCTCGGTTCAGCCCAGGGGCTGGGCAAGGAGATAGCAGGGCTAGCTCAGCAGGCAGTCCATTCTTCTTAGCTCAGGCAGCAGGCTCCAAGGGCCAAGGCTGGTAATGCAATGCATCTCAGGTCCTACTATTGCTTGATCTATTGTGGTAAATGACTTGCAGGCCTTCTCAGGCCTAGGGGAAGGGCACACTTACCTTGGAGAAACATGGTGTTTTTGAAAACTCACTGTGTTTTAGATCCATACACAATGGAGTGTTGGATACAAAAAAACAACAACAAAACAAACAAAAACCCTCAAACAACAACAACAATAACAACAAAAACAGAAGAAAAGAAAACCTCAGGGTCAAATTTTAATTCTCAGGTAAACTAAGTGTCTCTGTAGAACTTAGAGCTACCACCTTCTAATTATCTGAGTCCTTCTAAAGCAAAATTGACAAATATGGTCCAATGTTCCTATTTTTACGTTGAAGATAAAGGCATTTGTTTTATAAGGTTGGTACTTAGGTTAAGTGATCCAATGTGGATGAGTACATATAAATAATGAACTTGTTCTGAAAAACCACCCCCATTGCTCCGGCTCCTGGTCAATAACAGTTGAAAAGTTATCTAACTAGCTTCTCAGTTCTAGTGTACCACAAGAGGACCATCAGAGTTCTCTAGAGATATGTTATTGGATGTCTCTCAAAAAATGAACAGAATTTTGTTTAAAATATGTTGTCACACATTCATTCCCCCAAATCAATTGATTTGATTGCTTTCTCCCCTAATATAATTGATTTTACTTTGCTTATGCTACATGGGAGGGGATAGGAGATGGGCTTCTCTCCTCAAGGTTAGCAGAAATGCACCACAGAAAAAAAAGCTCAAAGGCTCCCAGATTCTGAAATATGCTCACTCTTACCTTATGGATGCATCATATACAGCTATACCAACTGGACAAAACCAGCTTGATGTCTTGCTCAGGTTCAGGCATTTCTAATAAAACTTGCTTCTTGCAACTTCCTTTTCATGCAATATTCTGAGACACTAAACACAGCCTCAAGTTCTGGAATCTCTCAAAGCCTCACTAATGGTCACTGCTATATGTTCCTTCCTCACAAACTTTGAGAAAAAGTACAATAAAATAATAATGTGTGAGAATGCACCATATTTAGAGCCTGGAAGGCAGATCAAGTGATTGTCAAGTACTGGTGTTCATTTAGTCATTGCTTGGGAGGAGTTGATCCAGGCTATGCATAGAAAATGAAAAGTTTTTAATTTTAATTTTAATTTTTTTCCCAAATCTGCTTATATACCATTTTAATTACATGAAAGTATTAAGGTCAGTTCTAGGTTGAGGAACTAGCAATACAATAGATGCAAATAGTCAAGGAACAGGCAAGGCAATAAACACAAGTAGTCAAAGAACAAAAATGAAAAGTCTTTTGAAAATGCCATTAAGAAACAGAGAAATAGATAATGGCAGTCATAAATGCATCTGTCATTGCTGGTGAGTTTTTGGGAAGCAGTGATATCTGTAGCTATAAGAGTAAACACATAATTTGGGACCCTCAATGATTTACTTCCCAAAATACTTGGGAAAGAGACTTCTGAAGCTGAATCACCTGTGTGCATCCAAAGTGTCCCATGTCCCATGAAAAAGTCCTGATTCTACCCCTTTTGGACCTCTCCCAAGATATTATTAAAATGTGGTATTATAATGTAGTTGTCATATTTCCTACAAATGATTGTAGCTGCAGTGACAAGGAACTGCCGGTGGGGACAGCTGCTCAACTGTGGTGAGTGAGAGGGGAAGAAGCATCCATGGCAACAGAGAGAAAGCAGAATTCCTTCTTTTGTCCCAGTTTGTCTCCTTTGGTTTCTGGGCAGAATTACCTGGGAAGCACATCATTGTCTCCATGAACAATGCAGCTGTTTCTTGGAGTGCCTGAATCATGTTCTCATTCCATCCTTCCAAAATGGTATGGTTCAATTAGAAGATTGCTGGGATTCTTCTATCAGCAGCTGGAACTTTTCAAAGGAGGGGTTCTGAGAAATCAAGTTAATCTTTGTCAATTAGAAAGCTCTACTTGACACGTTCCCATTTCAACATGTCAATTTCAGATTCTTCTCTGGGAGGGGAGAATACAGATGCTCCCCAGATTTCTAATCTATTTATAATGGTAACGAGGCAACTGGAGGCACTGTGTGCTCATCATGAGCTCATCATGTTCTGCTATGCCTTGTGCGTCCTAATTAGTGGTATGTTGCTTGCCTACTGATCAGGTTGGGAGACACATCTAGGCAGTAAGCACAGGGAGGACAAATAGGAAGATAAAGTCCTGAGCTCGGTAGAGCTTCACTATTGGCAGAGTTTCTATCAACAGGTGGGTTTCACCTTGCAATGAAATGTATCTTGTTAAGTATGAAGCCATCATTCCCATCAGTGATAACAGAAACATGGGAGGACTCCAAATTCTCATCACCTTGCCATATAGGATCTATCTGTAGGGAAATGCCATCCTTTCAAAATCTCCCAGATCCTCCAGAATAAAAGGGAGAAATTATACATACACATTTAACTACTCATGCTAGGTCTTTTTGTGGGCCTGAGGGAAGGATACACTGATGATCAAGACACATTTTAAAAATATGTTATTTATTACTTAAATGGGAACCCCGTTCTAAGTGAATGGAGCACTAGCAATATCTACTTTGAGGAAAAAAATAACCATCAAATCAGAGTATGCAAGGAAATGGCATGCAAAATCAGCTTCACTTAGGATTCATAGAACATGTTTGTCCAGTCAGGAATTATGCCTGTATTCCTTCCATGTACACTTGAATTCTTTTTATCCCTTCAGATCATAGTCAATGAATGATCGTCTAATTCTCATCCCCAAAACTGTTTGTGGGAATCAACTTTCTGCTTTGAAGTCTTCCAGGGCCTCTTTCTAGGGTGATGAGTCCCTACCAGGATCAGTGAGCAGAGCTCCAGGGATTTTTATAAAAAGATGTTTAAAATATTATACCTGTTCCTGTTTTGGGTTGTAGAAAATAGACACCTCCCTTGACTAATTCAAGCACAGAAGACATTATCAGAAAGATATCAGGAGGTCATGACATAAAATCATGTTTCTAGAATGAAGCCGGAAAAGAGGCTTGCATTAAAACAGGCATGAAGGGAGGGGAACTGTTCTCCTCATAGCATCTCATTAGAGACTGCCTCCAGAATGAGGGGCTTCCAGTCATATATTCTAATTTGTGTGGCTAATGATATAAACTTGCAGACGAGTTCCCCAACTGATGGCTAGGTCACAAGTCCAGCCAGTGTTGTGAGATAGCTAAGTGCATTTCCCAAAGTTGAGGCATTGAAGCTCTCAATTCCTGGCATGTTTGAGTAAGAGTATGGTTGAAGATTGGGTTTTTAAATGCTGACTAATTTAAATGAATTGCTACTGATATTTATGGTATATTTATAAGAAGGAAGAAGGTATTGAGGTGGTTCAGTGTGTAAATGTACATACCACAAAACCTGAAGAACTGTGTTCAATTCCAAGGACTCATATAATAGAAGAATAAAACCAAATTCCTATAAATTGTGCTTTAACCATCACATGTGTGCCACGGAACCCACATACATACACACATAACTCATATACATACATGTGTGTGGATGTGTGCATACACTCATACATGCATACACTCATACCATGTTACACTCATAAATAAATTAATAAAGATTCCACAAACATTTTCAAAGAAGAAACCAGGATCTGAGTGCCAAGTGGCAGCCCTGTGAAAATGACAATCTGGCAAATTAAGCTTAGGCTCTTAACTTATAGAAAATTACTAAAATAAATATCAGTTGTTTGAGACAGCCAATGCTTTGTTACAGCACCATGTCAGCAAATTCAACTCTGATCAGATGTTGTCTTTAGGAACAGAGGTAAAAAGACAGTGGGGTTGACTAGACATTTAGATGATCTGAAGGAGAAGAAATTATATTCTCTTCCTCTGTACGACCAAAGAAAATAAGTGAGTAGGGTTATGAATGCAGAATTGAGCTGGAAGCTGGTTGTTCACTTGACAAACATTGTAATTACTATTGAACATTCATTGAGACCAAAAGAATTAAATATCTGTCATTGTGCTATGGTAAGAATTTCAGATACGAATGCGACACACAACATTGCTTGTCTCTTGGAACTTAAATTAAAAAGTGTCCTAATAAATAGCCAGTCTTTAATTGCACATCAACTCTCTTAGGGAACAATGTGCTTTGATAATGTAGAAAAAATATAACAGAGAGGAGGGAGAAAACTCTAGTCTTTTTCTTTGAGGAATGGTAGTAGTTCAAAAGCTAAGGAAGAATTCTCAAAGATTATTATTACATTCACATATGGATTAAAAAATGTTGATATTGTCTCATTTTACCCCATGTATAATATCCCTTTCCCTTATCTCCCTGGCAAGAGTATGAAGGATAAAGTTGGGGGTATGTCTGAACTAAAGGTTGCATAGGAATACCATGGGGGAATGCTGAGAAAATGGTGGGAAAGATAATATATAAAATAAAATTACTCTATACTTTTTACAATGTTGACCTATTTTACAATTATGGAGTTTATATTTTTTGTGTTCCTTCAAGTTTTAAAAATCAATAGATATTGGCTTCATGATTGTGAAGAAAGAGAAAAATGAAAGTCACATTAATGTACATAATGTTTTTCAGATCTAGTGGCTTCCCAGATATTGTTCTAGAATTTTTTTTAATATGCTTGAAAAGAAAACACAATGAGATTATTCTGCAATATAATTATTAACCACAGTTTAGAAGAAACTATAGGTCAAAGATGGACTGTGGTTTTAAATAAAGCTTGGGGTAGCATACAATCTGCCATAAAATAGATAGGTTATTGGGCCATACAAATAGAAAAAAAAAGAAACTATAATTACTTAGGTCCTTCACAATGAGTCTTAAAAGATACAGGAAATCACTGTGCAGGATTCTTGGCAAAGGAAATGGCTCTTACATTCCTCTCTGCTATTCTTTTATCTTATTCCTTTCACAAAAGTGTAGAAAGCTTTTGTTTAGCAGTTTTGTTGGCAACATCTCATCCATAAGTAATTTGCCATTGTTAACAAATGTTGGAACAGAACACCACCAATTAAAGTTTTAAGTGGTTATCAAACATGGCAAGAGATTCTACATGAACTCTGAGGTGAAGGATGCAGCATGAGGAAAACATCACTGGTGCTGAGAAACACCCTAAACAGACAGAAAACTTCCCAGTGAGTTTTCTCCCTAAGATCTAACACATACCTGACTCTGGTATTGGGCTATGGCTACAGATAGAGATATACAACTCTCTCCCAGGACCCTGGGGTATCCCAGGACTCAAAGAAATCTCAACAGCATTAGGAAGGGATCTGATCCCGGAACAGGTTTTTATTTTCAGGTTCTCCTTTTAGTGGGTGTTTATTGACATACCATGCAACTACATCCACAGCACCATCATCTCTTCTCCGTTGTCAGACGTCACACAAACCTCTCTAGCCCACATCATTTGAATCCATCTCAGGGCAGAATTGTATTGTTGCAAAAATAATTTACCTTTTGTAGCATTATAGATCCAGATTGTCCCCAACTACAGTATTTGCTAACAATATACCTTGGCTTTCTAATCTACTCAGAGTTCAACTTTCTTTCTTGTTCTTGTGAAAAAAAATAATAATTCTAGAATAGAATAAACTCAGTATAACTAGACATTATCTCCATCCCATCATTCTTCTGTATTCCTAGGATGTCTGTATGGCTGAACACAGTGTGTCCTCACTAGGACCCAAGCACAGGAAACCTCCATCCCAAAGGTTTCCCTTTTGTCCCCTCTGCTACAAGAACCTTACTTGAGCCAATTCAACAACGGGGCAGAGCCTTTCTTACTTTCATCAGGAGAGAAATAAATTTAGAAGAGACCGCCTCTATGCCAAATCTCTACTGACCTAATGTTTACACCTGTTCTTTTGTCAAGCCTCAAAGATGAGACAATAATTTTGTAGAGGCAAACCCAGAGCTGGGCAACGTGAGGTTGGGCCTGTGATGTGGTTTAGGGCTTTTGCAGATAATTCTGAATAGCTAAACACAGCAGATCTTGCCAACAGGATGCCATCCTTTGTCTATAACAGATGCAGAGGCTAAGCAAGGTCTTCCTTTTCCACCAGCCGACTAGCATTGCTATCCAACCAGTGCATCAACTTGCTTGTGCCTTTTATGATCTTGTGATTACTAAAAATGGAATCACCACAAGCACCACCACCACCACCACCACCACCACCACCACCACCACCACCTTAGCATACTGGTCTCTTCCTCTCCTCTTCCATTTTTTTCTTCTTCTCCAGCATCACTATTTTTTTCTTTACTACTTTCAATTTTTTTTAAAGAAGTAAATGGCAGTGATAGGGGTTAAAACTCAACAGGGCTCATAATATCTCTGACAGAGGGAGAAGAAATATTTGTATATTATATAACATTCTCCAAGTTACTCACCAGAAGTTTCATTTTTCACTAAAGTATTTTCCTTATCTTATAACCAATGATATGAATATATTTCACAAAGTTTAAAAGATTGAATTACATTTTGTAGGGTAACTGCTAAGATTCATGGAGTCCCTAGGTATATGTACCAATACCATTTTACATTTAGTTTCTTTTTTTTTCACTTTGAAAAATTCTTTCTTTGTGAAGATACACTAACAGGTTTCTCTCTTCATTCTGATTCAGGGAAGACTGAAAATACTTGCTATATTGCTTAATAAAAAGAGCTTCATAGAATGAAGAACAGTTTTGTTTGTGAGCCAAGTCCCTGGGGATCTAAGATGACCTTACCTAGGTTTAATAGGTTGCTTTTGAGCACAGATGAATACTGACTAATAGGCCCAGATTGGAATCTTCTGGGTGGGGTCACTGGCCCCAGGGACAATGGAAGCTACCAACATATATTCCAGATTAGAATGTTAGTGGAGCCGTCACAGCTCGGATACCCAATCTCTGGAGAGAAGCTGAAAGTTCATCATTTTGCAATGCTGCTGCTACTGGAAGGCATTCCCAAAAGATCAACATGCATATTGGGTTTTCAAGGTGGCTATAACAAATTACCTAGGCTGAGTGGTTTAAAATAATATGATTAAATTGGGTCATGGTTCAAGACTCTGGAAGTACAAACTCAGAGTTTTAATGTGTTGGTTGGGTTGTTTCCTAGAGGACCGAGGTAGAATTCATTCTGTTTTTCTCTCTTAGATCCTGGTTGTTTCTGGCATTTCTTGTCATTCCATTGTCATAGTATCTTTCTTGTCTTTGCATCCTTCATTTATGTTCCTTGTGAGCTCTTTCCTTTCCCATGATGACATACCACATTGGGCTCAAGGTCTATATGGTAACCCAGCATGTGCCTATCTCAACATCTTGGTTACAGTATCTGCATAGCTTCTCTTTTTAAATAAGAAGCAGTTACAGTCACCAGTTCTGGATGACTGCACCTTTGGTCATAATTTAAATCACCAGATTATTGTCCATTACTGTTAGGGCAGGGCCTCAAGGCAGAAATCTGAAGTAGAATGTTTCTCACTGACTTTCTCCTGGGATCACATTGAGAAAAAATTATTTGTTTTGTTTTGATTTGGTGTGTGTGTATGTGTGTGTGTGTGTGTGTGTGTGTGTGTGTGTGTGTGATATAGAGCCAAATCCTCAGACAATGTTGTTGCCCACAGTGGTCTGAACCCTTCTGTATCAATTAACAATAAAAAACAATGCCCTACAGACATGCCTGCATGTCAATCTGACCTAAGCAATTTCTTAGTTGAATCTCCTCTTCTCAGATGACTCTAGGTTGTGTCAAGCTGACAATTAAAGCTAACAAGTGAGCTGGACAGTGGTGGCACATGCCTTTAATCCCAGCACTTTAATTTTCTTAGAGATAAGAAAATTCTCACCTATATTTCTATCCCCATTTCTGAATGAAGGAGAAAAGAGTAGAGTAGTCTGACTTCCCCCTTCTTGGGTTAGTCTGACTTCTCAGGTTCTAAAGCATGGATAATATATATATATATATATATATATATATATATATATATATATATATATATATATGAATATATATATTCTCTTATAGTGGACAATGTGCTGCAATGATATGGTCATCCCATTGAAAAAGGAAGAATTTTCCTTCAAATACAATATTCTGTATTTTTTATGAAATGGAATCATTTTACCTGTAATTTGCCTTGTAGTTTATAGGTTGGGATGTTGCGGGAAGAAGCTTCACATATGTCTAAACTGGATCAGATGCATCATTCACACTTCTCAGACCATCCTGTGTTAGGATTTGTGGTCTGCATCTTATAAGCAAGTTAGTGCACATTTATTTTCCTTGTCTCTCTCTTCAAGTTCATGGGAACCCTGTTGATAGTTGGCAGAATGTGTGAAATAAAATTGGAGTATGTTTTAATAACCCGATCTCTTGTAAGTCTACTTAATTCTCTACAACTATTCTGTTGCTTCATAGAAAACATATTCTAACACTCAAGGGATTTGCTTCTCCTTATCTAAGTTGGAATGGGGCTTTCAAATGACCCAAAATTGATTTGTGAACTAGAAGATGTAGGGCCAGTAATAGAAAAGAACATGGGACAGCGTGAGGAGAGACACACTGAAGGGGGTGATAACTTTTGTCCCAGTGTATGCACAGCTTGCCTTTGCTTTCATACAAGTTCAGCCCTGCCTAAAATGGACAATACATCTTATAATGTAGATGTGCCCTAGATCCTTCTTGACTTCACTATATTAGCCTGGAAAACTGTCACATCTTCCTTTTTAATTCTTAATTTCCTTATTTTATATGTTTGTTAAAAATAGATTTTTATATCCAACATATTCTGATTATCGTTTTCCCTCCCCCAGACTGTCCCAGAGCATTCTCCAACTTCCCCACCCACCCAAATCTATACTTTGTCTTGATCCCTCTCGTTAGAATACAAACAGGCATCTGAAAACCAAAATACTCAAATAAAATTAGATAAAATAAAAACCAACAGGACAAAACAAACAAATATAAGCAGGAGAAAAGGAGACAAAGGAAAAGCTCAAGAAACGCATACAGATGCAGAGATACATGTTTATACCCACACAGAGCAATCTCCCAAAACACAGAACAAAAAACCCATAGCATGGACACAAAGGACCTTTAAGGGTAAACAAAAATACCCTGACAAATCATCATGAGACAAAGAACCTCCCAAAATGACATTGGGTTCATTTTAGGCATCTACTGTTGGGCATAGGGCCTGGCCTTGTGAGTGCTATGAAAACCCAGCTACACTCCATTAAAGAAAACTAATTTTTCATTTGTAAGCAGTTTATCAACTGGAGATAGCTTCTGCTTTAGGGACGTAGGTTGTGTCCACTTCCATTCTCAGTGCTGGGACCCCTCTATGGTACTGTGCTGGGCCTGTGTATGCTACCATAGTCTCTGTTAATACATATGGGTGCATCTTGCTGTGTTTAAAAGACCTTGCTTCATTTTCCTGGCCCCTCCCATGTCCTATGGCTCTTACAAGCTTTCTGGCTTCCCTTCTACTGGGACTTCTAGCCATTAGGGGAGGGGCTTGATGGAGACATCCCATTTTAAGGCTAAGAGCTCCAGGGTCTCCTACTCTCTGCACATTTCCTGGTTCTAAATCTTTGTATTTGTTTCCATCTGCTGCAGGAGGGAATTCCTCTGATGATGGCTAGACACTGATCTATAAATACTGCAGAATGCCATTAGGGGGTCATTCCGATGGTACATTTATTTAACAGAACAGTAGTATTTGGTTTTCTCCCAGGTCCCTGGCCTCCCAAGTATCAGGTTCTTGGCCACCCATGTAGTGTCGGGCATGGTTTATATCATGGAGAGGACCTTAAATCCAATTGGACGTTGGATAGATAGTCCCACGAAAGCTAACCTTTACACTCTACCTTTATCCATTCAAATCCTAACCCAAATAGAAATGGGCTCATCCTATATGCGATTTCCCTAAGAGCCCATTCCAGTGAGCCCAGCTTGCTTTCTTTTACCCCACTCTGCTTGGCTGGCTTATGTTTCTGTCCTGACTGTAGTGTTTCTATCACGTGTACACCCTTATTAGGTAAGACACAGGGAGATAAAGTCCCAAACATGTAAAACTTAAAGTCAAAATGCCCTCAGCTCTGCTTCTTATCTTCTTACACAATCTGCCTATCTTTATCTAGTAATTCAGTCTCTCAGGAAACCTTCCCAACTCTACAAAACAGGAGTCAGTTCTGAAGAGAGTTCACTGCCCCCACCTGGCCTATCTTACCAACTCATTATATGTATCAAATGAGATGCCGCATTCTGTAGTGAATTTAATATACTGGCTTAGAGCTATTACAAAGAGCTGAGAGGGAAGGCAATTTCCTGCCTCTCTCTTCACTGTGTTTGCACTTCTGTCTTCTTCCATGTGCTCAACACTAGCATTTATGAGGGCTGGCTGCTGAAGTCTCTTTAAAAGTTACATCTCAGCCTACCATGGGGCAAGACTGTGAAGTGTGGTCTAGGCTCCAGAGTGTTCAAAAGCAGACTTGAGATGGCATCTTGACTGAACTCTTTCTCCATCTTCTCTCTGCTTTCGTTCTGACTCCTAGAGTGGTCTCATAATAAATGCACCACATGCTACAGATACTTGTCTTGGTTTTTGCTCCTAGGAAATCCAACATAAGACACTATTCCTTTGTGGTCAGATCACAAAAACAAAGATTACAGCCACATCCTGTGTTTCAAAGTGCCTATTGCTATAAGACATATTAAGCCACCTTGTTCATTTTAAATATGATATCAAAAGGAACAGAGGAGCTGGTTCATTAATATGAGAAGCTGAGTGTCACAGTCTCTGTGTAGTGAACCACAGTAAGGGGCCCCTGGGAGATGGGGTGGCTGGAGCAGGGGCTTCTTATGGTTTATAAGATGCCCAACACAGTGCGGTCCCTTGAGATTAAATGTCTTGTCACAGCAATAGACAGCTTCCTCTCCTGCAGGAGTGTGATTTCCATGGCTATTAAGACTCCAAACTCAACAATAATTATCTTCTGTATAAGCAGAGCTTTCCTGAAAGCGATTGTTCATGGGAACATCTGGTGTGTGAATGGAAGGCTCGTATATTTTTGCTCCTTCTTCCCCACAGCCAAAACTAAGTGAATACTTTAAAAGGCTGCCCCTGCTTTCTTCCCCACAGCTGGAGTACTTCTTCATTATTTAACTTTGTATTTCCGTCACTGCACAAACAGCTCCATGAAGCCCTTGCCTGGTGGGAAGGAGGGGTATGAGTCTCTCTTGATAACTAAAATGTCCAAACATGTTGACTACAGAAAGCAATGATATATAACACTATTCAGTCATTGCTGTTAATACATAGTTGTCTTACCTTTCCTAGCTATGACTTTCCGTCCCACAGGTTTCCTTTTCCCTCCTTCCTTTTCCTTTCCTTTTCTTTCTTATTGTAATATCTACGTGCATGCCTATCTGCACACATATTCTTTCTCACATGCACATATGCATATCACATCCTTCTGTTTATGAAGATGCTTGGAGCTGTGTACCCGATGTTTCATAGGTGAAATCTCCATCCATTCGTTCATATATGATTTTTATTTTACTTTTTGCAGCTGAACTTTACAAAGACTGTGGATACTTTGGAGTACTCAGAAAAATTGCTGTTGTCTATATTGCTATCATCAGTGATATGGTGTCCTTTGGGTAATAAATCGTCTATTTACTCTTGCATAGTATACTAGCGAAGAGCATGGAATTAGAACTGGAATTATCTGGAAACTCCAGCTAGTGACCTTGGCAAGTAACCTAACTTTACCAGACCTTTTATTCCTTTCATCTCAAAATGTAAATAATAATAGTAAGATCTTTGTGGTTATGTGAAAGAATTTCTGCACATCAAACTGAGCTCTTATTTTTCAAATGCAAATCAGGTTACCCCCTATTGGTGAAATTAAAGTGATGCCCTGCTTATACACTGAAGGCCTAAAAGCATCCATAAGCCTAAAATCAGCAATAGGCCTGACATACATGCCTCCTAACACAAAGTCTTGGGTCTCTGTGGAAAAACACTGAAACAGATGGCTATAAGCTATTGTAAACAGGCAGCTTTTGTGGAAATTTACCAGTCATAGACCTTGTAAATAGGCAGCCTTGGTGGATAGTACCAACTTAGATAAGGACAAGTGAATCATAGGCAGAGTCATAGTGACCTGTCCCCTGAACCTTTACCCAGCTGATATCCTGTTCTGAAAGCTATCTGTACTCCACCTGAACACCTATGTTCCTGTGTCATCCCCTTCCCCACTTCCTGTATTTTTGTGTTTATAACCCCTGTGTTAAAAAGTAAAAATTATGATTTGATAATTAAAAAAACAAAAAAAAATAAGAACAAAAAAAGTGATGTTACCTGATTCAGAGCTCTTAAGAAAAAAAAATATGGGCCAGAGAGATGGCTCAGTGATCAAGAGCACTGACTGCCCTTCAGACATCCTGAGTTCAATTCCCAGCAGCCACATGGTGGCTTATAACCATCTATAACAAGATCTGATGCCTTCTTCTGGTGTGTCTGAAGACAACTACAGTGTACTTATATACATAAATAAATAAATAAATCTTAAAAAAGAAAGAAAAACAGTGTTCTGCTACCCAGAAACTTCAAAAAAGAAAGAAGGAAGGAAGGAAGGAAGGAAGAAAGAAAGAAAGAAAGAAAGAAAGAAAGAAAGAAAGAAAGAAAACATATTGCCAGGTTGTGGTGAATGCCTTTAATTCCAGTGTTCAGGAGGCAAAGGCAAGTGCATCTTTGAGTTCGAGGCCAGCCTGGTCTACAGAGTGAGTTCTAGGACAGCCAGGCTACACAGAGAAACACTGTCTCGAAAAAAAGAAAGACAAGGTTTGCCTTACGGGTCAGGCAAGCCAACTCAAGACCATCCACTGGGCAAAACAAAGAATTAGTATTCACACTGTGGTTCCACGGTCACATGGAATCTCTGTGTGTAAGATTGTCAAATAGGCTACAAGACCTCTACCTACCATCTGAAACAATGACCAACAACTATAAACATGGCTCAGATATAAGGACTCGTAGAGCAGATGTTCATATCTTACTTGGCCTTAATTTGCTGTCGGAAATTCAAGTTGCTTCGAAATGTTCCAGCCTTGAAGTGTGACTTTACCTAATGGTTCAAATCCACTACACCCCTTTCCCAGTTAATCCTTATTTACTTCTAAGATTTTCTTTTTCCAGTGTTAATTTGGAACTATTTAAGGACAGCGGAGACAAGGCCCCAATTCTCCTGCAGCTGATACCAAGCAGGTGTGTCTTAAATATCTGTCAAAAGTGTTAAAGTTACAGTCATAAGGAGACAGTGGTTTGGGTCCATGTACATATTAATGAGCATGCATTTCTGTTATAATGGAGTCGAATTTTGAGACCTCTAACTTCACAGTTATAAAGCTACGGTATGAGGCACAGCTGGAACCTCCCAAGTTATTAGGGGACTCCATGCTCTTCTCTCTTCTCAGATGTTCAGTGACTGCTGCTCACTTGATTCTTCCTCACTTCTAGGTCCTTCCTCTTGTACTTGGAACGATCAGAGCCTTTAAAAGATGTGACTGTGACTATTCACCCTTTTCTTTCTGAACCAATAGGTCACTGTTTCCCCTTACAAGCAGAAACGACCCCTCTATAGCACGTCTATTCCAGCCTAGGCGAACACCCACAGAGTGGCATGCTGGGAAGCTTGACCATTTTCATCCAGTGTGCCTGTAAATGAGGCAGCTGCTCTGAGATGGTGTCTCTGTTCTGCTCTCACTCCATTTTCCACAAGCTGCAGTATCTCTTATGAATTAAAAACAAGCAGAAAAAAATATTCCCTCTTGGACCATATGTTCATGGGGTAAGAGCAAGACACTCTCTAAGCATGAAATTAAGATTGCTCTCTGAGAAGAAGCCTAAGAAACTCAACATGCAGGAAATGAAAATTAACCATCTGTAGAAAACCTTTCCTATCCAATAAGCCGCGGAACTTCCAGGTTCGGTGACTTGGGTGACATCAATCTCAGGAGTATGCCGGTGCTCGGAGGAGCTAAAGCTGTTGACGTTTTTTGCTTCCCACGTGGAAAAAAGAAACAAGCTGACAGAAGCAGATATACGCCATGAGGAAAATCAAACGGCAACCCACCATGGAGGAGCCTTGTGAAGAAAATATCCAGCTCCTTCCTGCCAGAACAGAAGGTTTCCTCAGACATAAGCTTTCCAACTCACTACCTATGGTCCTGCCACCTGAGGTCCACCTACCCTTCATCTACCGGCATCAGATTTCATTCCGGGAAGCTCTTGAAAATGTTTCACCCAAGTTCGCTGAGTGGATGGAGCTCTATTGGAGGTACCCAATCCAGCCAGCCAGTTTCTAGGACACATTCCAGACCTCAGCTGACACATTAAAAGGACACACAAGAAACATAAATTTCCCCATTTCCATCTTCCTTGGAAATTGTCTTCATGGTATTAAGAGCCAGACTCATACAGCTCTCTTTGGGGCTGGTTTCACCTTCGGTACTCATCATTTCACTATTTAAAAAGCTTTTCGTGATTCTCTGCTTTTCCCACTCTCTCCAAAGATACCATATTTATGCCAAGACATTGACTCGTACTTTGTTCGATAACTCCAAAGAGGTGTACCAGATTAGAATCGTAGGCTTTCTCCTTGTCAACATATACAAACCTCTCCTCCTCTACCCATGGTAGGCAACCTCTAACGTCAGCTCTCATGGAGATGCTTCCCATAACACAGACTTTACCATTCTCCCTGATGTAAACGCTGAGCATGAATAATCCAGACTTTCATAATCTGACATCTGTCTGTTCACAATATTCCTGAACTTTTCAGAGTTGACTTATTTCTGGAGAGATCTATGACAAGTGAAACAGACTGTGTATAGCCCTGACAATGTTCCATGAACAATGAACCATGTTCGCTGGCACCTTGCTAGTCATATTTACTCCCTTAGCCCCACAAACGTTAGGACCAATATTCAGGTATTTTATGGGGGACCACATGGGCATTTAGAATGAGAATCAGGAGCCAGGTATCATTGTATATGTCTATAAACACTGCTCAGGAGACTGTGGAGAAGGTATTTTTTATTTATTTTTTTAAACAAGATAATGAATTAGAATTCCTATAGATCAGATTCCTGAGCATTTAGCAAATTAGTTTCTGATGATAAACAAAATTGATTTCTGTACCTAAAGGCTGAGTGCCCAAGAGTAGACTGTGGGAATGCACCAACATCCTGGGCAATTGCCTGTCGCCACTATTGTAATTCTCTATAAAATTTGCCGGAGGCAACAAACGTCAACATGTTTGCTAAAGTGCTAAAATGCAGCTCTGCATCAGCATATTAAAACCACCAAGAAAGGCTGCTGCCCAACAGGGAGAAAGGATTAGAGTCGGGAAGGATTTCTGTCTGTGGTCAAGTTCTATCTAGGGTAGTTATGGATCCAGTAGCCCTGGGTGAATTTGCTCACCTTTGTTTTTGATTGGAATATAACGCTCCCTGTAACATTTAGCTTTCACGGTGAGGGAAAGGCATGATGTATTTGACACAGATATGGAATAGTCATTCAGGAAAGACAGTGCATGTTATTAATGAAACAGGAAAAAGAGAATTGTCCTGGCTTCTAGTAGATTTATAGTCATATTTTTTTTTCTAATCATGCAGAGGTGACTTGTAACTTGCTAAGTATCAACTGACCACCTAATGAGTCAATGAATGAATGAAAAACTGGAAATTATGTACTAGGAGGCTGACATGTCTTAATGTAAAATGAAATGCTCTTTCTGGAGCATGAAGATTGTCTTAGACTAACAGAAATGATGTCATATGACACCTTTATAGTTTCATCAAGTAGTATATGCTTTATAAAATGTAATTAGCCTGTGATTATTATGCATAATAAAGGACTTCATTGTGACATTTTTACCCATATACAAAATGTATTTTGATAATATAAATTCCTATTTGTTACTCAAACTGGCACTGGCTTGGTTAGCTGAGCCCTTGAAGAGTCGGGGCTGATGTATATGGCTGTGTGGGGCAGGGACTGTCTGTGTAGCTGTGTTTTGACTGCCTCTGTCAGAAGGCAGAGTCTCCTCCTTTTTGGAGGTTTCCTGATATCTGTCCAGCTATCAGGTTAAGTTTGGTGAGCCCCCATGCAGGAAAGCACAGACAGGAAACAGATCTAAAAAGTTGAGTAGACTCAGCATTAAAATCTCAAAGGATCTTCAGTTCTACTCCATTGATCAACCTGTCTCTGTACCAATACCATGCAGTTTTTATAATTATTGTTCTATAGTACAGCTTGCGGTCAGGGATGGTGATTTCACCAGAAGCTCTTTAAAGGTTAAGAATTGTTTTTGTTATCCAGGGTTTTTTTTTGTTTTGTTTTGTTTTTTTGTTTGTTTGTTTTTCCATATGAAACCGAGAATTGCTCTGTCTCTGTCTTTGAAGAATTCTGTTGGAATTTTGATAGGGATTGCATTGAATCTGTAGATTTTTTTGGTAGAATGGCCATTTTTGCTATGTTAATCCTAACAATCTAAGTGTATAGGAGACCTCTCCATCTTCTGAGGTCTTCTTCAATTTCTTTCTTCAGAGACTTGAAGTCCTTATCATAGAGATCTTTCACATGTTTGGTTAGAGTTACCTGAAGATATTTTATGTTATTTGTGACTATTGTGAAGGATGCTCTTTCCCTATTTTCTTTCTTAGCCCGTTTATCATTTGTATAATGGAAAGCTACTGATTTGTTTGAGTTAATTTTATTCCCATCCACTTTGATGAAGTTGTTTATCAACTGAAGAAGTTCTCTGGTAGAATTTTGGGGGTTGCTTGTGTATACTAGCATATCATCTGCAAATAGTGATACCTTGACTTGTTGTTGCTGATTTGAATCTCCTTGATCTCCTTTTGCTGTCTTACTGCTCTAGCTAGAGCTTTGTGTACTATATTGAATAGATATGGAGAGAGTGCACATCCTTGTCTTGCTCCTGATTTTAGTGAGATTGCTTCAAGTATCTCTGCATTTAATTTGATATTGGCTGTTGATATGGTTTATATTGCTTTTATAATGATTAGGTATGGGCCTCGAATTCCTGATCTCTCCAATACTTTTTAACATGAAGGGGTGTTGTATTTTGTCAAATGCTTTTTCAACATCTAATGAGATGCTCATGTGATTTTTTTTCCTTTGTGTTTGTTTACATGATGGATTACATTAATAGATTTTTGTATACTGAACCAACCTTGCATCCCTAAGATAAAGCCTACTTTGATGGTGGTGAATGATGGTTTTGATGTGTTCTTAGATTCAGTTTGCTAGAATTTTATTGAGTATTTTTGCATCGATACTTACAAATCAGCAACCTACAGATTGGGAAAAAATACTTCACTAACTCCACATTTGATAGAGGACTAATATCCAAAATATATAAAGAAATCAAGAAGCTAATCTCCAAAAAAACCAAGCAACCCAGTTAGTATAGAGTATAGTATATAGTAGAGTATAGAGCTAAACAGAGAATTCACAACAGAAAAATCTCGAATGGCTGAGAAGCACTGAAAGAAATATTCAAAATCCTTAGTGATCAGGGAAATGCAAATCAAACGACCCTGAGATTCCACCTTACACCAACCAGAATGGCTAAGATCAAAACCTCAGGTGACAATACATGTTGGTAATGGTGTGGAGAAAGAGGAACTCTCCTCCATTGTTGGTGGGATTACAAACTCATACATCCACTCTGGAAATCAATCTGAAGGTTCCTCAGAAATTTGGAAAAAGATAGACCTGAAGACCCAGCTATATCACTTTTATACATATACCCAAAAGATGCCCCATTATGCCACAGGAAAACATGCTAAACTATGTTCATATCAGCCTTGTTGGTGACAGCCAGAAGCTGGATACAACCCAGATGTTTCACAATCGAAAAATGGATACAGAAAATGTGGTTCATTTATACAATGGAATACTATTCAGCTATTAAGAAGGAAGACACCATGAGTTTTGCAGGCAAATGGGTAGAATTAAAAAATATCACCCTGAGTGAGGTAACTCAGACCCAAAAGGACATGCATGATAGGAGCCTAGCATGGCTGTCCTCCTAAAGGCCCAACAAGCATCTGAGACAGAAACAGATACATCCAACCAATGGACTGAAGTCAGGGACTTCTGTGGTCGAGTTAGGGGAAGGCTGGAAGAAATTGAGGAGGAGGGTACCCCATAGGAAGACCAACAGTCTCAACTAACCAGGACCCCTTATATCTTTCAGACACTGAGCCAACAACCAGGCAGCATACACTAGCTGGTTTTGATATATATATATCAAATGATATATATATATATATTTGATATATATTTGATATATATATATATCAAATGATGTAATTGCAATATTTCACCTGCCCCCAGATGTGATATAGTCATCATGTGATTCTATCTAGACAATGTCTTCCACTAGGGACTCATAATATTTAAACCAAAGGAGACTTGATGATGTCTTTGGAGTTAATATTATAAGCTACTAAAGGATTCTATTGGGGTTTTTCCAGTGTTTGGAATAGCAGGGATTCTCCACAGAAAATCTTCTCAAAGCCCCAGAAACAGAGAACCCCTTGACTTTGGAAAGCCTGGTGTGGCTCAGGTAGGAGTTGGGTTGGGGAGGGTTCAGGGGTTGTTAAAGGGAGTGAGGGTGGGATAGGGGGATTTTAGTTAGATGATTCTCCTTAGCTCCAGAGAAATCCTCCTCCAGAGACCAAATTCCCCTTGGGGTCAGGGCAGCAAGAATCCTTCCTTCTCCTCCCTCTTAAAGCACTTAGCTCAAATTTTCAGAGACAGAATCTTAGTTTTCTTAGAGTTCTCTTGCTTCAATGAAGATTACAGTATAAGAGAACCTCAGCAGTTGGTCTACAGCCAGGCCGCCTCTGGGACTGGCAGACATGCTTTGTGGGGCATATAATTGTTTATACTACTTTATGGAGGCATAATTGAGGTAAAATAAATTACACATATATTTAGAGTCTACAGTTTGGTAAGTTTTGACCTGTGTCTAAACCTATGAAAACATCATCACAATTAAGATAATAAATATTCTTATGAGATTACTAGGGCCAATTTAGAATTCATCACCCATCCCCAATCCTATCCAGAGACAACCATTAACCTAGTTCTGTCACTACAGACTTAAATACATCTTATATAAATGTATATTCATGTACTCATATTTTGTGCTGCTTTATGTATGATTTCTTATACTCATTATTATACTCTTGAGATTTAAATGTTTTTATTGTATGCTTTAGAAAAAATTTATTTTATTTTTGAGTAGTATTCCATTATATTGATATGCTGTAATGTATGTATATATATTTATATATAACTTGACTGATAAATAATTTACATTAAAAATTCACAATGATGAGCTGAAGTGGTGGTTCATAGTTAGGAATGCTTGATGCTCTTGTACAGGGCTGGGGTTATAAATGGATTAAATTAGACAGACACTTATGAATGTGGATTAGATACCATAGTCCATATACATGTTTATATATATACACACACATATACACACACACACACACACACACACACACACACACACACACGCGTTATATAATTTTAAAGTACCAGTAGGCATTCTGGTTTTTACTCTCACAAATATTTGCCATAAGCATCAGTGGATTATTCTTTAGATGCTTTCAATTGTCTTGAATAAATCTCCAGAGATGCTACCAGAGTGATATGGTACTTGCATGTTTACCTCTGTGATAAACCAACAAATCATTTTCCAAAGCAGATTGTTTACTCCTCTACTTGCAATAGGCAGAGCTCTACCTGGGACAAGGTTTCTAACTATTATGGTGTCTAGGCTTGGAATTATCTTACTAGGTGTTTAAAAACACATCAATAGTTTTAAACTTGAATCTTAAGGATTAACAGTGAGTATTTATCTTTCCTTGGTTTTATTGGGCATTTGTATACTTTCTCCTGCTTTTGGACACAGTTTAAATCTGGGATGATTTCTTATATTAATTTTAAAAATCTTTATGTATTTAAAAAAATTTGTTCAAATTTGCTTTATATGTTGGTGTGTCTAACTCTATGAATCTGTACCAGGTGTGTGTCAGTGGAGGCCAGAATAGGATGTTTGATTTTACAAGCAATAATGAGCTGCCTGGTATGGGTGCAGCAAACAAAACCCCAGCCTTGTACAAGAGCATCAAGCACTTCTAACTATGAACCATTGTTCCAGCTCATCATTATGAATTTTTAATATAAATTCTTTATCAATTAAGCTTTCTTATGTCTAGATTTGATTTTTCAATACTGCCTACATTAGCTTTCTGTGTCTGCATTTCACATAACTGCATTATGTAGTTTCTATCAGTTCTCTGGATCTTAAGGGTGATACCTCTGGCATGGTTAGTCTCAAAAGAAAACAATGAAGATTCCACTGGGCTGGATTTATTTCATAATTTATGTTACCAAGTTTATTAAGGTTTTTCCTAGATACATAGGCTTCTTCATATTATATCCAGCAGTATTAAATTCTTGTGTTTCAAGTCTCTCCAATTTTTCTTCTATCTTTTTGTTTATCTTTTAAGAGTTCATGTGATTACATTGGGCCTACCCAAATCATTCAAGACAATCTGCCTTCTTGAGATTCAGCATAGGAATAGACTATATCATATCTTCAAGGTCTTCTTTTCTCTGTACGGTAATGCGTGTGCAGTCCTCCTGAGCATCAGAGCATGGAATCTTTTGAGGCACAAGAATGGTTATAGCTGTGTGTACCATAACATTTTTCAAAGGGAAAGGGATATTAAACTTGTTGATAGCATATCAACATCCTCCATTCCTTTGTGATCTTAGCAATATTTATATCTCAAGTTGCAAAGATAGCTATCCTTATTTTGTTCTAGAAATTTTATAGTGTTAAGTCCATGACTTATTTTAAATTCTGAGTATAATTTAAAAGTAGAGTCAATTTTCTTTCTTCCTTTCCAATATATAGTTGACCCAACAATATTAATTGAAGATAATATCGAGATCTATTTAGAATAGCTTTGTCTAGTTTACTTCACTAACTACTGTTTTATGAGAATTCCTTAGGCACGTGCTATACCTGCTATTTCATTGGTATGTTTTACATAAATTTTGCTTAATTATGACTTGCTTTTTTAATATATTCAGAGCAATTTTCAATGATCATTGATGAAATATAATATATCCATTTTTCTCTTATCTTTATGCTTTGGTTTCTTATCTAAGGAACTTAACCTAAGAAAAGAAAGATTGTCTAAATTATTATGAAAAGATTTATAGCTTTATATTAAGACCTTTAATTAACTTTGAATTAAATTTTATATTAATTTTAAATACAGGCTTAGGTATTTTTATCTCTTCTTATATATTAATACTAAATTGCTCTAGTATCATTTTGTGAAAACTGTCATTTCTTCATTGGACTATGCTAGTAATTGTCTCAACTGTTTTGACTATCTACCACTGTCTTTACTGTAGACATTATTCCTTTATTTTATGGCATTATACTGTAATATTATATTGGAAATTGTAAATATAGTTTATTGGCAGTATGAGAAATACATTAAAATTAAGAATATATATATATATAAATTATAGTATGGTTTAATTGTAAGTATAAGATTATCAACTTTGTTCTCTTTTATTATTTGGCCTTTTAAAGTTCCCTTCATTTTTCATATAATTTTTGTGTGCTTACATTAACATGATCAGATAACATTTTATTCATTTAGCATTTGTTAGAGTCAACATCTTAATATTTGTAGTCAAATTTGTTAACTTATCTTTTAGTATTTAAAAATATTCTTATATTTGTTTCAGTAATATTTTGTAATTTGTCATAAAAGAACTACATATATGTGATCTAAACATTTTATGACTTTCATGTTATTATAAATGATTCAATTTTGTATCATTTCTATTATTCATAGTGAATGTGGGTGTATATATAGTTATCCTATGGATTCTTTCAAGTCTCTTGTTCATATAGCTCTCCCTTCAAAGATAATACTCTATCCTTTAGATTCTGGTGCAGAGTCTGGCTTGGCCATGGTAGGACCTGATTCCCTCTCCTGGAACAGAGTGAGTAGTATGTGGGCCTCCATGAGCAAGGCTAATGTTTCAGCAAAATGGTAAACACTGAGACATGCAGGTCAGATCTTAAGGATGTGGGAAAGAGCTCTGAAAACATGAGTTCAAGAATATAAAATTTCTCAAGTATGCAAAATATAAGGATACAATATGAATTATATAGGGAGATACACAGATATAAAAGAATAGAGGCAGTGGCACTATGAACCAGCTTGTCAGAAAGATAATAAGGAAGAAGGTAACAAGATTTAGTGATTGATGATCAAAGGGCAAGATCCCACCAAACTAAGTTTTTGTTTGTGCTTACAAAGTCATCGAGATTCCTGAGTTCAAGGTCAACCTAGGTCAGAGGGAGTTTAGGTCAAGGCCCAGGACTAGTAAGATAGGGGTGTCTTACTTAGCTAGCTTATTGTCTGTGCCTAAGAAAAGCCAGCAGATCCCTGAATTCATTTGAATATATATATATATATATATATATATATATATATATATATATATATATATGCCTGCTGTCTCTTTCTAAGAATTAGGGGTTGGGGGGGTCATGGGATTCTATTTCATGGGATAATCAAAAGAGAACCTTGGGTAGTAACTGAATTGATATGTAAATAGAAGACTGAGATTTTGGTCTGCAAGAGATGAGCTATCCAGAGAGAAAGCACACATAGGTCTTCAGCTTGCAAAACGTGATTTGACTTTGCATACTTTGTTCTGCTGCTCTCAGATATTCCTTCTCTCAGAAACCCCTGTCTAAGCTGAGGCTGGTCCTTGGTATTCTGGCTGGGTAAGTTGTCTGATCTCCTGATCTGTCACCTCATCTCTGCAATACTATCGTATCCTGCTATAACCCCACATTCCCAGCACACAAAGCTGGACAGTCATGGACCTTACTTCTTAATTTCCTTTCTCTTAGGGACTACAATTTTGTGCTATGCTTTCCACTACCAAAAAGTCATTTCATATAAGTTTTCTAGTCTTTCAGGTTTTACTAGGTGGAGAAACAATTCTTTCAGTATGCCATGAGGCTAGAAATTGACGTCTCTCTCACAATTTATTTAATCTGGCATGTACTGATAGGTACATATGTTATATTTTCTTGGCCTTTCCTAAACTTTTGCAATGAAGATCTTATAATAGATTGCATTGTTCAGGTGACAATATGTCTATATGATAAATACATAGGGGTATCCATTTTGTGAATAAGTACTTTAAAATTTTTACCTAAAAGGAGATAGGGAGGATAAAGATCAATGGAGATGAGTGTTTGTTGCAAAAGCAAGAAAACCTGAGTTTGTATCCTCTGTACCTACACTGAAACTGGACATGGCTTCACTCATGCCTGCAACCTCAGAGGTAAAGAGCATAGAGGACCATAGAATCTTAAAGAATAACAAGCTCCAGTTTCAGTAAGAGGACCATAGAATCTTAAAGAATAACAAGCTCCAGTTTCAGTAAAAGGACCAGTCTTAAGTGATAAGATTGAAAGTGATCAAGTAAGACAAAAAGTAAGGAGAACTCCACATCCCTCTTTGGCTTCCATACAGATGCATACACCTGACCAAATACAAACTGCACACACACACACACACACACACACACACACACACACACACACACACACCCCAAATACACATGACTATTAAATCCTGATGAATGATGCTAAAACTCACAAATCTATGAAGGGACTTGGGTTGTGGCTCATCATAGTAGTGTACAGACAGATCTTTAGTTAATGGAATGAACAGATCTTTCATAGAAAAGAGACTATAAATACCCTGCCAACATTTGCCTGACTTATAATATTCATTTGCTCTAAATATACCACATCTCTCTTCAATAAGATTAGTAGTAGTGTGTGAATTTTTCTTACAAATGCAAGTCTGTCTATGGATGCAGGAAAAAATAAGCCAGAACAAGAAAAAAGAAATTTAGCTCAACTCTAGGCAGATTGAGGAAAATCTCGGTACCACTTTCTCCTGTCACTTGCTTCTAACAGATATCCGAGGCAAAACACTAAGCCTAGCCAAGGCCCCTAAAGCCTCCATACATTGCTGCCAAACCTTGGCTTCATGCTCAGTGGTATCATTGTCCCTTACTGCATTCCAAGAACTGACTGTCACTAGCACTGCCAAGCACATGGATGATGGATGCCCGTACTGTTTCCACCAACACAAAATCTGCAGAGCAAAACAAAACCAAGTTATGGCCAAATTCTCAGCATACTTCTTAATTACCCCATTAAATCTTGTGCAGGATTCGGGTGAACGTGCTCTCTTCCTGGCAGCCAGCTGCTAAAAGGAAGAAAACCTGTGGGGATTTAGAAATGAGTCTCATTTTGGATTAGTGGATTTGGATTCTTTCCACCTAGTGGTTTTTAAGTTTCCCTTTTGTTACCAGGCATGCTAGACTTGGGAGGACCCAGTCAGGTTTAAATTCTAGATTTGTAATGTAGGAAGTCTTTACAGTGTACCCTAAATATAATTTACAAATGTCTTTATTTGTAGCAGGCCATGCAAAAGATTAAAATCTATCTCGAAACTCTACATTTTCTCTCTCAGGCTTCTTAGTGAAACATGTCTTCTTAGAAATCTGAGAGCCAGGATTAGAGAGGGTAGATTTGGGAAATTGTCAGATAGAAGTGCAGAAACTCAAGAGTCATCTTGCTGACACTTGAATTTCACATATATGCCTCATGAATATATAAGGCAGAATAATTATTTTATTTTCTCTGCCCATTTTTATGTGTCAGCTAGAAATAATAATATACAGCTCATATTGTTGTACTTAAATTTGTTCATGTTGTGTGTTTATATATGTATATATTACATATATATGTATATATTACAAATTACTATTATTTTGTAATTTTTATTTATATTTTAATAACTGAATATAGATAACTCAAGAAATGGCTTCAAGAACAGAAGGAGAATTATATGTGATCATAGATTCATGCATGAATTAACCAAGTATTCTGAATGCCAACAATAGCCTCAGTTCTTATTAACTTAAGATTCTTAGTTTTGAGGCTCTGTGAACTATTTACAACTCAGTAGATGATGAATGTTAACATTAATAAATACATCAAAAACCTCACAGTTGTCTTTGTAACTAATCATTGATGGTTCAGTAATTAGATTCTTAAAATCATCAAAAAAGTCAAGATTAATTATATAAAGGACTGAGGCTGTCATAGTTCTACTCAGAGTTTAAAAGGAGACTTGGTTGCTCTTGGAAGGAATTGAAAAGGCAAGGTTCAACTCACATAATTTTCATATTCCTTCTTCAGTCTCTTCCTGCTTCTGAAAGTTCAGCTCTGATCTCATCCAATAGCATCATATATTGTTTAAAACTTAGCAATGTCTGTAAGACAAAGACCAAACATCTAACTATTCTCATATATTTCTATTGATATCTATCTATCTATCTATCTATCTATCTATCTATCTATCTATCATCTATATCTATCTGTCTCTCTCTATTTCTATATCTATCTATCTATTATCTATCTATCTATCTATCTATCTATCTATCTATCTATCAAATTGTACTCAAATACTGTTTTATTAGGTTAAACCAAGTACCCAGTCAGATGAATTAGTTTTCATCATACCTAATTTCCCATAAAATAATGTTTGTGAATTTGTATGCTACATATGACACTGAAATATCAAATAACACCATGAATTATCTTGAATGACTATCTGTGAACACATAGCAACATGTGGAAACATGCATCTACCAAATCAACTCAGAAGAAAATATGTCCTTGTGAGCAACACTTTGTCTTTGGGGAAGTCAATTCTCAGTTCCAGTCCTTTCTCTGGAACTTGCTAATAATGTAACTTTGGCAAATGACTTAGTATTGCAGAATCCAGTAGATCTTTTTTTTCTATTCTAAATACCTTTGAGTTTATTGTAATATATCGAGGAAATAATGTACATGAAGCCCTACTGTGAAACCCACAGTGTTTCATACCAGTAGTGATTTCCCTGTTAAATTGCATTCTGATTATTTTAATTCTTTGAACAGTCATTTCCATGTTATTCATTTAACACTAACAGGTTTATTTATAACACACAGACATAAAGAAGATTGGTGCTTAAAATATTTCAATGGGGAGCTGGAGAGATGGCTTAGTGGTTAAGAGCATTGACTGCTCTTCCAGAGGTCGTGAGTTCAATTCCCAGCAACCACATGGTGGCTCACAACCATCTGTAATGAGATCTGATCTAAAGATAGCTACAGTGCACTCATATACATAAAATAAATAATTCTTTAAAAATATTTCAATGGGCAAAAGAATAAATAAGATGATTTATAGCAATGCATGTCCACACCCTGGAAAATTCTGTCAGCTCATGAATAGTGAAATGTGACTGGAAATCATGGGGCATGTTTTTAGAGATGTTGGAAGAATGAAATTTGAGTTTCCAAAAGTGAGGAGACCATGCATGAATACAGAAATGTGGGGGAGGGAGATGATACAGACAGTGAAGTTTGTTTTTGCAAGAGATCCAAAAGACATGTAGTAACCTTATATCTTTGGCTGTGATATAGCTAGACAGAACTGACAACATATTATTCAACTGTCCAAGGATTCTACCTTTCTGTGCTTAGTGGAATAAATCAGCCGGGCACACCACCAGTGCATTTAGCCTGGATGGTTCGCAAAGAAACTGTGAAAGTAGCTGGACAACATTTGGCTCTCCACTGCATCAAATCTATCACCACAGTAGTGAGACAAAGATTCCATCACTCAAGAACAAGAAACTTTCAGCAAGCCGGGCAGTGGTGGTGCACGCCTTTAATCCCAACACTTGGGAGGCAGAGGCAGAGGCAGAGGCAGAGGCAGAGGCAGAGGCAGAGGCAGAGGCAGAGGCAGAGGCAGAGGCAGAGGCAGAGGCAGAGGCAGAGGCAGAGGCAGAGGCAGAGGCAGAGGCAGAGGCAGAGGCAGAGGCAGAGGCAGAGGCAGAGGCAGAGGCAGAGGCAGAGGCAGAGGCAGAGGCAGAGGCAGAGAGGCAGAGGCAGAGAGGCAGAGGCAGAGAGGCAGAGGCAGAGAGGCAGAGGCAGAGAGGCAGAGGCAGAGAGGCAGAGGCAGAGAGGCAGAGGCAGAGAGGCAGAGGCAGAGAGGCAGAGGCAGAGAGGCAGAGGCAGAGAGGCAGAGGCAGAGAGGCAGAGGCAGAGAGGCAGAGGCAGAGAGGCAGAGGCAGAGAGGCAGAGGCAGAGAGGCAGAGGCAGAGAGGCAGAGGCAGAGAGGCAGAGGCAGAGAGGCAGAGGCAGAGAGGCAGAGGCAGAGAGGCAGAGGCAGAGAGGCAGAGGCAGAGAGGCAGAGGCAGAGAGGCAGAGGCAGAGAGGCAGAGGCAGAGAGGCAGAGGCAGAGAGGCAGAGGCAGAGAGGCAGAGGCAGAGAGGCAGAGGCAGAGAGGCAGAGGCAGAGAGGCAGAGGCAGAGAGGCAGAGGCAGAGAGGCAGAGGCAGAGAGGCAGAGGCAGAGAGGCAGAGGCAGAGAGGCAGAGGCAGAGAGGCAGAGGCAGAGAGGCAGAGGCAGAGAGGCAGAGGCAGAGAGGCAGAGGCAGAGAGGCAGAGGCAGAGAGGCAGAGGCAGAGAGGCAGAGGCAGAGAGGCAGAGGCAGAGAGGCAGAGGCAGAGAGGCAGAGGCAGAGAGGCAGAGGCAGAGAGGCAGAGGCAGAGAGGCAGAGGCAGAGAGGCAGAGGCAGAGAGGCAGAGGCAGAGAGGCAGAGGCAGAGAGGCAGAGGCAGAGAGGCAGAGGCAGAGAGGCAGAGGCAGAGAGGCAGAGGCAGAGAGGCAGAGGCAGAGAGGCAGAGGCAGAGAGGCAGAGGCAGAGAGGCAGAGGCAGAGAGGCAGAGGCAGAGAGGCAGAGGCAGAGAGGCAGAGGCAGAGAGGCAGAGGCAGAGAGGCAGAGGCAGAGAGGCAGAGGCAGAGAGGCAGAGGCAGAGAGGCAGAGGCAGAGAGGCAGAGGCAGAGAGGCAGAGGCAGAGAGGCAGAGGCAGAGAGGCAGAGGCAGAGAGGCAGAGGCAGAGAGGCAGAGGCAGAGAGGCAGAGGCAGAGAGGCAGAGGCAGAGAGGCAGAGGCAGAGAGGCAGAGGCAGAGAGGCAGAGGCAGAGAGGCAGAGGCAGAGAGGCAGAGGCAGAGAGGCAGAGGCAGAGAGGCAGAGGCAGAGAGGCAGAGGCAGAGAGGCAGAGGCAGAGAGGCAGAGGCAGAGAGGCAGAGGCAGAGAGGCAGAGGCAGAGAGGCAGAGGCAGAGAGGCAGAGGCAGAGAGGCAGAGGCAGAGAGGCAGAGGCAGAGAGGCAGAGGCAGAGAGGCAGAGGCAGAGAGGCAGAGGCAGAGAGGCAGAGGCAGAGAGGCAGAGGCAGAGAGGCAGAGGCAGAGAGGCAGAGGCAGAGAGGCAGAGGCAGAGAGGCAGAGGCAGAGAGGCAGAGGCAGAGAGGCAGAGGCAGAGAGGCAGAGGCAGAGAGGCAGAGGCAGAGAGGCAGAGGCAGAGAGGCAGAGGCAGAGAGGCAGAGGCAGAGAGGCAGAGGCAGAGAGGCAGAGGCAGAGAGGCAGAGGCAGAGAGGCAGAGGCAGAGAGGCAGAGGCAGAGAGGCAGAGGCAGAGAGGCAGAGGCAGAGAGGCAGAGGCAGAGAGGCAGAGGCAGAGAGGCAGAGGCAGAGAGGCAGAGGCAGAGAGGCAGAGGCAGAGAGGCAGAGGCAGAGAGGCAGAGGCAGAGAGGCAGAGGCAGAGAGGCAGAGGCAGAGAGGCAGAGGCAGAGAGGCAGAGGCAGAGAGGCAGAGGCAGAGAGGCAGAGGCAGAGAGGCAGAGGCAGAGAGGCAGAGGCAGAGAGGCAGAGAGGCAGAGAGGCAGAGAGGCAGAGAGGCAGAGAGGCAGAGAGGCAGAGAGGCAGAGAGGCAGAGAGGCAGAGAGGCAGAGAGGCAGAGAGGCAGAGAGGCAGAGAGGCAGAGAGGCAGAGAGGCAGAGAGGCAGAGAGGCAGAGAGGCAGAGAGGCAGAGAGGCAGAGAGGCAGAGAGGCAGAGAGGCAGAGGCAGAGAGGCAGAGGCAGAGAGGCAGAGGCAGAGAGGCAGAGGCAGAGAGGCAGAGGCAGAGAGGCAGAGGCAGAGAGGCAGAGGCAGAGGCAGAGGCAGAGGCAGAGGCAGAGGCGCAGAGGCAGAGGCAGAGAGGCAGAGGCAGAGGCAGAGAGGCAGAGGCAGAGGCAGAGAGGCAGAGGCAGAGGCAGAGGCAGAGGCAGAGGCAGAGGCAGGTGAATTTCTGAGTTCAAGGCCAGCCTGGTCTACAGAGTGAGTTCCAGGACAGCCGGGGCTATACAGAGAAACCCTGTCTCGAAAAACAAAGACAAAAAAGAAAACAAAAAAACAAAAAACAAAACAAAAAGAAACTTTCAGCGAGTTAGAGGCCTCTATCTTTTTCCATGTTTCTCAACAACACTATATATAAAACAACATATGTCATACCTACGTCTCCTGAAGAGTCTTATGCAATGTCAAGGTGAAATGCACTCGAATAGTTAAAACTATAATACTTTTCTTTAAAATTATAGTCTGTGGTTGGTGATACTCTCTGATTCAGAGAATAGAAATAAGATTTATACTGGTTAGCACCTTTCACAGGTGTCTTCCAGAGGTTTTTAAGGCTAATGATAAGAATAAACAGGATGTTATTGAGTTCCTTTCTAAGCCTGGGCACTTAATTGTGAGAGTGTTCTCTTGTGCTAAGGTCAGATCTCTTTGAAGCTATCATGTATAAGAGCAATGTTAATGTGATCATTGTGATGGACTCAAGAGGTTCATAATTCTTTAACATTCTTTTTATTGACATGTAGAACTACTGTTCCTTGCAGTGAATCTGTAACTGTTTAAACCTAACAAGTAACATGCTGCAGAGAATTTTCCAGATGCAGAATTTTAGAAAACCTGCAGTCCCTGCTTCAGGCTTCCTAAGGCATTACTCTCTAGGTATTTACCTGACTATAGAGTTTACACAAAAAAGCCTGGACACTAAATGAAGAGTGACTCAGATGTTTTCTAACTCAGCTAAGGTACCAAGTATGTAAATCAGACTGTCTTGGACTCTCTGGAGCAGCATAGTGAGCAGCTGAAGAGTCAAGGAATTCTAGTCGGTGTTAGGTGGAGCAGAGTTTTCCAGCTCTTACCAACTCCTGACTTACAGAGATCATGCGAGGCGACCAAATGCATCTCAGCCTTGCTTAGATGTGAAGTTAGATGGGCAGTGTTCTTCCATGACTAAGAAGCAGGCACAGACATTCCTACAGATTTAGGGAACTGCTAGACACAGGATGATCAGTATCTTTGTAGTGTGTAATTAATATCATAGAAACATGGGTGCAAAGTTTAGTCATTCACTACTCAGTGGGTTGATTAGCAAGAACTGTCATTTAGAGTCATAGAAGGAGGTAATGGCATGAAATTCTAAATTCAACCAATCTGGCTTCTAGTAACTTCCTATTGAATTTGAGTAGATCATGCAATAGCTTAAGTGCTATCTCATGCTGCAACATAATTTCATGCCTAAGCTCCACTCCCAGATAAAGGCAGTTTCATGACTTCTTGAAAGTATTATGATGCTTGTTTCTATCTATCCACACATGGCACCAAAAAAAGCTGTATGCTAACCATCCATAACACCTCTCATGGCAAAAACAAACAAACAAACAAACAAACACTCAAAGAATCATTTCATTCACTGCTGAGGTATAGTTACCTCTTGGGTCGGACTTAACAGCTGTTGAGCAACTGTAAGGGAATCCTGAACTCTCCTTCCTGGCAGCCATGCTAAGAAGATATCTGATTGAAATTGCAAAAGAAATTTGAGAAGACAGGATGCAATTACCTGACTTGGAAGGCAGCCAACTTACCAGGGCTAAGTGTCAAGCATCTCAAACTGGAGAGTGGCTTCCAGCACATTTCATGGATTACTGGGGACACTCAGTGCCTTGTGTGGACAATAAGAGCCTGTGTAAATCTGTGATCCTGAACCCATGTTACATCCCCACCCAGGAATGTTCTTTCTAAGATGATACAGCTATCCTGTTAAGACTATTTGGAATCAAAGGCTCATCTGGACCCAAATCATGAGCCAAGACAGACAAGGTGAAGGGACTCCATGCTGAACTTGGAAATTGCTTATCCTAAAAAAGTTCAAGGGTCTGGAAACCTCACAAGGAGTCACATGGCATTTGTGCATTCTTTACTTGCAACATGTGATAAATATATTATGATTTTTTAATAAGCCAGAAGTTCACAAGATAAACAATATCTGGATTCAAGTTCTAGGTCCAAAGTTTTGAATTTTTATTTAAAAGTACACAGAAAGTAGTGGTCCTACTCTTGGCTATATCAGAGAACATTTTTGTGGAATAATGGGAACATATTACCATTATTCAACAAGATGCTGGTAGGATCTCTGTCTACTCACATGGTGTAGTTTGTAATAAAAATGTCCCATATGTTCTAGTGTTTTAAAACAGTTTCTAATTGGTGGCACTGGGGAGGTGTTGGTACTGCAGCCTTGCTGGAGGAAGTGTGTTATTGAGGTAGGCGTTGTGAATCCACAATTTTTCCCTACATCCACTTTCCTCTTTGCTTCTTGCTTACTGTTGAGGATGTGATCTTTGGTCTCTCAGCTTCTTGCTCTGGGCTGCATGCATGCTTGTTATTCTGCTTCCCTGTCATGGTGGACTATTCTGGAATCGTAAGCCCAAACAATGCCTCCCTTCCACAGATTGCTGTGGTCATAGTATTATATCACAGCAATAGAGAAGTAATAAAAGCTATGATGTCCCTCATTCTAACAACTTCTAGGAAACTCTTACTCTAAAAAACTATTACTGCTTTTGTTTTCTGTTATTGTTGTTTTGCTTTTAAATATCATAATATTTATTAGACTTTCTAATAGCTGTGAAAGTCACAAAAATTGTAAGGTTTTGTATTGCCTGCCTTTAGTTCAGTAAAATATTAGCATTGTGAAAGAGTGTTTAGTTAAAGTCACTAACTGACATTAGTGACAAGAATACATTTACCTAGTATCTTAGTTAGCGATTATTGCAGTGAACAACACCATAACCAAGGTAACTCTTATAAGGATGACATTTAATTGGGGCTGACTCACAGGTTGAGAGGTTCAGTCCATTGTCATCAAAGTGGGGACATAGCAACATCCAGACATGCATGGGGCTGGAGAAGCTGAGAGTTCTACATCTTGTTCCAAAGGCAAACAGGAGAAGACTCATTTCCTGGTAGCTGGGACAAAGGTTTTAAAGTCCATGACCACATTGGCACTCTTCCTTCAACAAGGCTACACCTATTCCAACAAGGCCATACCTCCAAATAGTGCCACTCACTTGATTAAGCATATTCAAACCACCATGCCTAGAGAGAATTATTTAATGCAAGTTATATGAACATATAAATGTATATGCTTGTTGTGTGTATGAACACACATTGATGTGTGCTTGTACATTCATTCTAATCTGAAAAAGATTGCAAGGACCAACAACAGAGTGTTGAGCTATAGAATTCTCTACTTGATTTCTTTTAAGGACTCCAACTAAGTACTGAGGGTTAAGCATAGGTGGACAAAATAGACAAGGGCTGAGATCATTCTGCTTTGTAAAGTTTAATTATATGTTATAGTTTTTCAATGAAGTGATAAAATTCCTTTCACATAAGTCATGCAGTATTTCCTTGAGAAGTCTAGAAGATGTTTAATCCTTTTTCAAAGTGTGGGCTCTGTACCTGCAGTCATGTTGGTGCCACAGAGGAATTCAGAATCACACTGTCTAACTAATACCTGCAATATCAGAACCGGTATTCATACTTCATGGTGTCTTGAAGTTTGTTGGGGTCTCCCTTGATTATTAAAGTTTGAAGGAGCCCTCACCCATATAAATCATCTGTTTTCATTAGTACGGCACCTGTCAGCTTTGCTTTCATGCATTTAAAACAGCATAAAGCAGACAAAATTTACCACACATGTATATTTTCATGATCTCTTTACTTCAAATTTTCAGTAATTTTATATACCATATGTTTTTCAAGCAAATATTGAACTGAAGTGAATTTGAATTTTTTACTTTATTTAAAATATACTTTTGATCTTTTAGGGTCATATTTAAGGATCACATTAAATTTTAAACTATACATAGTTTTTTCAGGAACCAAGGACTCAATAAATCAAAGATCTTTTAATTTCTGCCTTCAATTTCTTAACCAAAACAATTAGTTCTCTTACCCTTAAGGATTTACATGTTTGTGACAAACAATCATGTTTTGTAGGCCTATAGTGAGTTGTAATTTTACATAAACTTATTCTGCTTAGGTTAATAGTGTCCATTTATATCTTGGTTTATAATATATTCCTTACTTGAGAGTAATAAAAATGCATTTTGTTAACAAAATGACTGTAATTTGGTTTTGATACGGAATCATATTAGCCTCATTATTCAAAGTTAGTGAGGCTTTACCACATATGTCATGGGCGCAGACATTAGCCAGAAGGGTGTGGATACTCGCAACACTGAATGCGAGATGTGGAGCTTGTTTAGTGATCAAACTGTTTAGTGGTGTGTGCAGGATGCCTCTTCAATTTTCGGGACCATCTGAGTGAGTCCAGGAGTTCCAGACATGGAGTTAAGACCTGTGTCCGCTATGGGATCCTCTCATTGAGCCTTTACATTCTCTTCTGTTTACTTTCACTCTACTCTTCTGCTTTCTCTCCTGCCCATTTCTTGTTTCCTACTAGATTCCCTTCTTTATTTTATTTTATTATTTTATTTTATATTTTATTTTTATCACTCATTTCTCTGAAGTTGCATTGCCCAGATGTCTCGGTTCCCCGTCTCCAAGCTGTGTGCAGCCAGCAGATGGCATTGCGGAGGGTAGTAGGCAGGAGGAAGAGGAAGAAGCCCTGACATTTCCTCTTAGCTATATGCCTTGTTGGATGTTTCAGGCAGGAGTTCATTTCCTCACCTTTCTAACTAGTGTTTTGAAGTTACACTGCACTTTCCATTTTTGGGTTCTTTATTCCCCTCCCCCATCCTCCAGGACTGCTAATGAATCTGGTTCTGCAAAAATCCTAGTGGTTGCACTATCTACTTAGTTTCCTAATTTTTCCAAAAGGTTAATCATCAAAGTGTGTGTGTGTGTGCGCGCGTGTGCATGTGGATTAGAGGACAGCTCAAGTGTCATTCTTTGGTATCTATCTCTTTGAGATAGGACCTCTCATCTATGACTCACCCATTATCTTAGGCTTGCCAGTAAAGGCCACAGTGATCATTGTGTTTATATTCTGAGCTCTGAGATTATCAGCCTGTATGATCATGTTCAGATTTTTATGTGAGTGCTAGAAATCAGACCTCATACTCATGGAAAACCTGTTTAGAAATTTAATTATCTTCCCTCACAGCTCTGACATCATCAAACTTCTGTATTAAATTTCTCAATAGAGTGACTTCTATTTTCATGGAAGAGCACGATTGTGTGCAGAGGGGTAAAAAAAAAATATCACAAGCTTCGTTTCCAGATTCATCGTTCGCTTTAGGTGACAGTGAGAGCCTCTTCTTTGGGTTACACCTTGTTACAGGTAAAACTTTAGAGTAGCTGTGAGTGTTATGAACTCACAACTGGCTGTGCTAAAGAGTATCACTGATTCAAAGGTATCTGACACTGATCCCAGAAACCTTACTGTGGATAAGCCAGACGGTGAAGGAAAGAAGGAATGGAAAGCACCAATGGAAGCCACAGATTTTAGCACTTGAAAGAAAAAAAAGAGAGAGGCTTGGGGCAGAAGAAGAAATTTTCCTTCTGAGGATAGATATGTGAGACAAATTCCAAAGTATACAGGGTTGGGCTGGCAGTCTGAACTTCTGTAAGGTCCATGAGTATCCCCTACTATTGATACTGACCATATATGGATCTCACTTGAGGGTTCTTGAGTACCTGGGATTTCTGGATTTTGTTAGATCATGAGAATCACCTGGTTTATTTATTCATAAAGGATTGATCATACATCTTCCCTGAGGACTGTGGTTTTGTTAATCTTGTTAAGAGCATAGAAATTATGATCTTCAAAATGTTATTATTGAGGTGAATGTGGGAAATACTAACTGGATAACTTTTATGGCAATTCTATGAATTTTCCATAGAGCTATATATTAATATTCAATAGTTTGGTTTGTGGTGTTATTTTTCATTTTTGTTTTCTGTCATTTTTGGTCTCTCTTTGTCTTACTACAGACAGAAAGATTTTTGTTATTCTGCATTTCTCACTTTTATTATTTTTTTAAAGGCAAGAATGGAACCCTGAGCATGTGACCTTGCTTCATCACTTGATGAATAAGTGATGTGCTGACCTGATATGATTTCACTGCTACAACCCTGAGAGGTACATGTCTGATGTCATTGTGAGGACTGAAAATATTGATGTCACTAGAGGACAAATGGCCTGCTGGAGTTCACACAAGCAGCAGTAATAGAGTTGAGATTAGATCCTATGTCAGTCTAGGATCTGGTCTTAAACCTGAATGTCAACTTCCTGTGATACTACCTCCCTTCTGCATGGGAAAGGTGCTGTCATTGTGCTGGGCCAGCTTCTACTCATCTCTCTTTAATGACCCCGCTTATGACAACTCTGTACCCCCTCAGTCTTGAATTGCTATCTTTCAGGCCTTCCAACACTGAAAATCAGATCTGTTTCTAAGAAGCATCAGGTTCAGAATTATTCTGTGGTCTCCATGAACAGTCACATTCCTACCAGGCTGGGGAAAATCCAAAAGGTGATGCACTGTTTCCCTTTGGCAAAGGGGCATAACCCATTCTCTTAACTTTTCTAGTTAAAGCCAGCTTTTCTTCATAGAATCCTGTGGGAGAGTATGTAAAGCAGAAAATCAGCCTTCCTTGGTGTTTTAGTAACAATTTCTAGATCTCTCTCTCTCTCTCTCTCTCTCTCTCTCTCTCTCTCTCTGTCTCTTCCCCAGCCCTCCCCCACTCTGTGTGTGTTATACAATTCTGTGGGGATTGCTGGTTTATTTACCAAATATACATAGAGTTCTTGTTTGGCATTAGACAGAGTCCTAAAGATGCAAAGCTGAGCAAAGGTTGACACAGATGCTATCCCTGTGGAACATATAATTTAATGAAAGAGATAATTTTAATTAAATAATCATAGCCATGAATATATGATTGCAATTACTGATCACAGCTATGAAGAAAAGAAATGCAGGAGAAGTTACAGATTAGTAGAATCACCAGTGTAGGTGATTTTATTTCATCTTTGGTGAAGTTATAACTTTTGCAAACGTAAAGGCAGAGGTTACTATTTATATTCAAGTGGTTTTCTGTGAGCCCTGCATATGCTTCACTCTACTATGCCAGCACAAAAGTCCCATTAGTCCTCTGAGTCACCACCATGGAAATATAGCTTCTTCAACTGTAAATTGTGCAGCATCTGTACCTCATCCTGTTTGTCATGGTTTGACTCTAAAACATCTCCAGATGATTATATTTTGAATGATTTTCCCTAACTGGTAGCGCTCTCCAGGAGCACTGTGAAGTCTTCTGGATGTGGGGCTCTGTGGGTAGAAGTCATCCACCCAGGCAGGACTCTGAAGATGATACCTGGAACTGGTTCTGTTTAGGCTCTGCTTCCTGGTTTGTTGTGCTGCAAACTCTGCCACACATTTCCGCAGCATTTACTTCACATTACTTTCCTTACAGTGAGGGACTGACTCCTATGAAACCATGTGCCAAACTAAATCCTTTCTCCCCTACATTTTTCTGCCAGGTATACTGTCATCTTGATATCAAGGTGAAAAATACATTTTCCAGGGTCATTTAGTTAATGTACAGTAGATGCTGAAAACACATAAGTCTGTCTGACTCAAGTCCTCAGGTTTATAAGAACCATGATGGATTACTGCCCCAGGACAATATGGGAGATGTGGCAAATAGCCAGCCAAAGACTCCGTAGCAAGTCCCATTATGTGATAGTTGGGTCTAAAATAGGGGAATGATGCAGTGTGTAAAACAGAAACAGAGCATCTTTCAAGGGAGAAACGGGAAGAAAGCACCTAGTGCATGACTTCCTTTCTTTATTCTGAGAAATGTATTTTGTCTGCAGCCTTGAGTGAACATGGAAGGAGCATCTCCCTCACCTTGTGGAGGGCAATGTGGAATGGAGAGCTAACACATGGACGAAAAGATCAGTTGTCACAAAAATATCCACTAGATAAAAGGAAGGTCTGAATTGAGAAAAAAAAAAAAAGAAACTTGGTATGAATGAAATTGAAATCTTTCTTGTTGGATTTAGAACACGAATACAGAAGTGGGAAGTTAAAACCCAACCTTTTTATATCAGGGCTTTTGTCGGTCGGAATCTCAAAATGAGGTAACAGGCATAAGATGGCGGATCAAAACTTTAATGAAATCCGTGTTTCCCTGTGACAACTGTAGAACTTAGATGAAAAGAGACATAGTAATGTGTAGTGTTTCATTAGATGGACTGCCTATCTGTGAGAGGAAGTATTCTATGGTCCCAGGGTTTGCTCAGAGTCCTTCTCCACATCATGCCATGAGGCCTGTCTCCAATATGGTATTAATGTAGTGTTAAGAGCTGGGTCAAGGTTTGTAGGTCAAGGGACTAACTCTTTTATAAAAGAGGCTTGAGGAAGCCTGTTTGCTCCATTTGGCATATGAGAAAGGTACATTGACGGCACAGTAATGAATAGGATCTCCTCACTGTATACTAGATCTGCTGCCTTGATTTTGGGTTTCTGTCTTCAGGAACTATCAAAGCAGTGTATATACATATGTTTTGTGTGTGTGTGTGTGTGTGTATAATATATACATTTAATATATATTATATATTGTACAAATTTTACATTTTGTTTATATTCTTATTTTATTTTATCAAGTATTGAAATACTAAATAAATATTTAATATACAATTATTTTATGTTCAACTTTTATATATATTTGATATATACACATTTACATATATGTATACATATATACATATATATATATAATTTATTTGATTCAAGACCTTTTGCTATAGTCTCATTATACAGGTTAAGATACTATTGTATAAAATTCTGTTACCACAAAGAAAGGTTAAACACACCATCAAGTTATTTAGAAAGTGGAAGCCACGGTGGAAGGAAGCTTAAGAAGACTTTCATATTATGAATACTGAAATCTGAGATGAAAAATAAAACCAGGTTATTTATATTAGACAGCATACACCACAGGGGAGGTGATGAGCTCCTTGGATGCTCAAAGGACGGATGGAGTGTTATTAGGATGGGCCTGTGTGATATGGTATGATATCACTGAGTACAGCAGGAATTTAGGTAGGGAGAATTCTAGAAAGTTGAAGGAACTTTAGTCTCTACAATTCCTTGAACACAAGAGAGGTGTAGAGAAAGGGAGAAATTTTAAGTAATACTTCAAAAAGCAGATCAGATGCCAGTCCAAATAGAAACCCAGCAGCACAAAGAAGGACATGATTATACGTGCCCTACCACATGCATTTTAGTATCTCTAGCAATATATATCTTCAGAGTAGAGGGGATTAATTCAATAACTTGTTTATACTCAACTCAAGTAAGACCCAGACATATAGAACAGACTTAAGAACTATTGTTGGCTCTGACAATACAGGGTGGATGAGACTATAAAAGGTAAGATGGGGGGGAAAGAATGCTGGGGCTCCCAAAAGAATGGCACCTGCACAAGGAGAGACATCTAAAGTATCTAGCAATACCTTATGCTGGAGACAGAAGTGACATGGATGGTCAGAACGGAACTACTAGACAGGAGAGGAGTGCCTGTCCCAGGAGAGCTAGGACATGGCTTCTCATCCTGGTAGGTCTTTAGTCAAAACATATGAAGCATTTAGCACCAACTCATCCAAGACACCTTTGCAGTGACGTTCTTTCCAGGAAACACCTTGATGTTTATAGTCTATTCTCATTTTTTTTCTTTAGATGAGTTGTTCAGTCTCCACATTTAATGAAAGTAAATATTAAGAGCAAAGGGGACACATATAAAGAACATGAAACTGAAGGGCTCTCATGCTGATACATCTGTCTGCTGAAGCTTCACATATTTTCTCTCTTGTAGACTCCATGCATAAGCATCACACCTCCCTGCATGACAAGAGGAATAAAGATCACCAAGACTGTGACACCAGATTGGCTGGAGCTTTGAGGTTTTCAGAATATGATCTAACCCTTCAATATCACAGACCAATGGACAAAGGATAACCTTAAGTTCAACTCTGCCTCCCAGGGTCACCTCCCAAACCTGCACATTCCAAAATTCTCACTTTTCTACTTAAGCCAGAGTAGTAATTTTGTTCTCTAAATTCTTCACTGAGAACCCACTGTTATCACTGTTGGTACAGCCCAGGGACCTATTGGATAAAGCATCTCAAGCCTACCCTGTTGAGTTCTTACAGCTGGGGATCTCTCTTCCTTTCTAAACAACTGCTTCTCGGGTTAATTTCTTGTTCCTCTGTGTCTTGTGGCACACTGCTTTATTAAGAGGAATTTACTCTTCAATTTCCTGTTGTGATTTCAAATTCCCAAGGTTATTTCTGTGCCTTACTTTATAACAACAATTACACACCACTCCCTAAGGTTGTAAAAGATTTGGAAATTTATTCTCAGCAGTCTTTGGATGCCACCAGCTTGCAACAGCATTAGCTCTCATTGGAAACTCCAGTGTGAGATTGGAGATGAAGAGGAGAAAAGGGGGCTCAGCAGGAATTAAGAGTCCTTTAAATGTCCTGACCTGGTCTCAGCACTCAAGATGTGCCTTAAAAGAGGGGATGATGGAGGTGGTAACAGTCTAAAAACCACCATTTTTCTCTGGCAGAGAACAGTTTTGTGTTTGCAGGGGGCAAGTTTCTTTCCTTCAACCTCTAATCACAGAGTTACAAAACTCTCCTTGCAAGAGTGTTGATTTTAAATCCCAGTGTTTTCGTAGGGAGTAACTGCTGAGGTGCTTTTAGTCTTCAGGGCTAGTCAGTAAAGTGACTGTTTTATAATGTTCTGCAGCTTACTTGGAGAAGCATCTAGGAAAATCATGTATTTCCTAATCAGAGTCTGGGGAAACACTGATGTATAGTTTCTGTATTTTACAAAAGGAGAAAAGGGGGAGTGAGGGCTGAGGGATGTGCTTATACTGAAAGTAAATTCCTACATATTTCTCTCATTGGATACACACACCCCCCTACACACACACACACACACACACACACACTCACACACACACTATTTTTCACAGAAATGCAAAGTGTACTGATTCACTTTTTCATTTTGCTTGCCTCTTTTCAGGTTTACTGTTTTACATTCCATTTGACTTATCTAACTCTCCAGCTTTGGTGCACCTACATAAATAATAAGCAAAATCTGTTTCCCCTGGTTCTCAGATTAATTTTACCTGGTTCATAAAAAAATTCATGATATATGATCCTAATGTAAGGTGACAGTCGGGAAAAGACAACAGCATTTGAAAGACTTGTGAGTGGCATCTGCAGTGGACATGTGATAAAAAGGGACTTCCACAAACTGTAACCTGCATGCTTCCCAGGCAACAGGATTGAGAGAAAACTGGAAGTGAGCCTAGCTGGTATGATTCATAGTTTCTGTGTCTGTTTCAATCATTGTCATCGATGTTTAGTCTCCATTTATTTATAAAATAGTAGAATTATCTATAAGTAAGAGGAGTTTGTGTTTCATGCCAATATTTTATAAAGACAAACATATGATGTTTCTATATTTCTCCAGGTTTATGCTAGTGCATGAATGTTCAAAAGTGAAGACAAGTTGAGGAATGCATCTGAATGGATCATGTGAGACGATAGCAGAAGACCCAGGGATATTTGAAATCTAGATCATGATTTTATGGTCAAAGAGTTAAGGGTATCCATTGAGCAAATTGTGTTTGAGAATTACTAGGTACACAGTACATGTCTCAATGTCATTTTTTAACTCTGGAGATTGAAATTTGAGATGGACAGGGGGAAGGCAAAGGGTTCACAATTAAGCGATAATGTTCAAAGAAAATTCCAGAATGTAAGTTTAAGAAAAGAGGGATTAACATCTAATGATCTTGATATGTGCCGCAACATCAGTGCTGGCTGCAAATGTTCATGTATGAAACTGACTTGACCTATGTGACTATTGATATAGACAAAGGTTAGTCACATTAAGAAACTATTGCAAGGTCTCACTGCTTGTAAATGGGTTTCAGGTTAGAAAATCCAAGTTCATCTGAAGCCACGGCCTAGTATTTTCTATTAGTCTCCCTAGAAGCTATCACGGAAAGATGTATACTAGATAAAAAGTAATTTTAGAAGATAGAGCTGTGGGTATATTGCTGGCTGCACAAACATAAGAATCTGAGTTTGTATTCAAAGCACTCACATAACGATTTGGATGCAGAAGCTTGTATCTATTATCCAGTGTAAGGTAGGGGATTAACAGAAAAAGAAGGACCCCCCAGAACAGAGTTCAGTGTAAAACTAGACTATTTCAAACAGTGAACCTCAGCTGCAGCAAGAGACATTATCAAAATGGATAGAAAATGATAGAGGAAGACACAAAACATCAACTTCTGCTCCACATACAAACACAAGGCCTCATGAACACACATACATGTATACATACATACATGTATACACAACATACACTGTATGCTTGACATGCTATTAATTCCTTGATATATAAAAATTAATTTTCTGATGTCTACATAATATGAGTATTCTTAAAGACCTGGGTTAAATTTAATTCTAAACCAAATTCTTGTTGATTTTAAAATCATCCTTTAAAATTGATACTTGTGATGCTGCGTACTATTGTAGCTAAATATTAAATGCATTTGGGCAAATTTGCTGTTCTTCTACTTAAATAATTTTTTACTCTTAAATTTTTTATACACACTATATATGTATATATGTATATGTGTATACATGTGTATGTGTATACATTTATATATGTATGTCCCGGCCCGTACTGTCCGGCTTTGTGGGCCAAAATGTTGTGGCCTGTTCTGCTCCATGCTTGGCGGCCACTGTGTCTTGGCCCAAGCTGCCGGTCCGGTCCGAGGGTCAGGGTCTAGCAAGAGAGAGATTGGGGATAAAGGGGAAGAGACGTGAAGAATGGAGACAAGACAGAAAGTCTGATCAAGTCTCGTTTATTGATGGGAATTCTGAGGTATTTATATACTTTTGCCATGTGCCTTGTAGGCGCATGGATACCACATGCCATGCAGGTGTTGATATGACGTAAACCTTACAGGCATCTATAGCATGGACAGCACGTGAACTGCAATACCTTGCAGGCGTGACTACCACGTGAGCCTTGCAGCTGGGGGCAGTAAACAGCAACACAAAATACGTGGGATATCAGAGTGTGCTTTAGCTGTTGTAGGCTATTGAAAACCAAATCTTTCGTCAGGGTATATGGTTCCAGATGGCTGCAAAGATGATCTAGCCGCTTTCTGCTAAAATCGGCTCCCAACATATGTATATGTGCATGTGAATATGTATATGTATATATATGTATATGTGTATATATGTACATACATATATACATATATATGGTCATTTACCCTGTTTCCTTAACTTCCCAATATTCAACCTTTACACATTATCTTCCTAAGTACACATCATTTGCCTCCTGCTCCTCTTCTCTTTGTTCCTTTTTTATGATTTTTTTTGTTAACGTCTAGGTCTATTAGTTCTGCCTGTTTGTGCATAAGTTTGGCACTATCCTTTGGAGTGTGGGAAACATAGCAAAGATCACAAAATCACAAATGATTATCCCTCCAATAGCATCTTCAGTAAAGGCTGAGGGCTAAAGAGCACATAACCCATCTGAGTTCCTCTTTCTGGGTATCTAGCAAGGCTCTGGTACTTCACAGCATGTATTCTGCAAAGTAGACCATTTTTTTTATCTGATCTAGTTGTCACTTTAACCTCCTACATCATTTTTTCCCTCATGACTTCTGTGTGAATGAGAATCTATCTTGTGTATCTCCAACACTACTAGTAAAAAAAAAAAAAAAAAAAAAAAAAAAACAGAAAACATGGAACTTTGACTAGAGTACCAACCTATTCTGAGATCATACTCCTTCTAATTTTGAAGATTTGAATAAGGATGATCCCCATAAGTCCATAATTTGAGTGAGTGGTCAGGAAGGAGTGGCACTATTAGGAGGTGTGTCCTTATTGGAAATAGGTGTGATCTTGTTGGGAAAAAATGTGTAACTTGAGGGTGGGCTTTGAGGTTGCGAAAGCCTAAGCCAGGCTCAGTGGCTCCCCCATATTGCTGCTTGCAGATACACCTGCAGAACTCACAGCTCATCTCCAGCATCATGTCTGCCTGTGTGTCACTGAGTTTCCCACAATGCTGGTAATAAGCTAATCCTCTGAAGCTGTCATCAAGTCCCCATTAAAATCTCTTCTTTATAAAAGTTACGGCGGTCAGTGTCTCTTCTTGGAAGTAGAACACTGACTAACACATTGATTCTCAGTAACAGTGCTGGAAATCAAGACAGAGACAGACCACTTTACAAAGTACCTTCTAGCCTTCATAGGTATCAATGATGTGAAAGAGAAGTAAAAATATATGACTGCACATGATAAATGTTAACAGCCAACTCTATGATAGCTGATGGCACTAGTTTGATTAGAAATGGCCTAGCAACCCAGAATTGGTTCCTACCATGGACACTCTCTCCCTGTGTGCTTAGACCAGTGGAACCTAGGATGGTTGGTCATTCCAGATAATATTCAGAATTACAAACTTTGCTGTACCCTGGTGCTCAAGTGGTTTTGCCTGGTACTTAATTGTGCTACTTTGGAATTTAAATAGTTGCAATTCCAAGTAATAATAAGTATTTGCTTCTACTAATACTGATAAGCATCCATTAATAAATGAAAAAGCAGTCACAGGATAGGAACAAAAATTAAGAGGCATCCTAAAATCAAAACAGAAAGATGTTATAATTCATAAGGCACTGGGTTTCTTTGAATACTCATGACATCATTGTATCTAGTAATCAAATACCAGCAGTATATCCACCAAAAGGCTGAGTGGGGAATGAAGAACCTCAGACCAACAAAGACCAGTGACATCAAGGACCACACACTGTTACTCAGGATGTCCTTCCTAGGTGCTGTCTGTTAAAGAACTATGGCACTAATATTATTTATGTTGAATTAATAGGTGCATGATAGGAAAATAAAGACACCTCAAAAGTGGTATGACTTTAAGAAGTTTCAATCATTATTTCTGGGGGTTTGTGAACTTGAATTTAAATGAGCTTTCTTGGCCAGCTTCCTCTTGCTTAGTTCCCACACGAGCCTTGTTCAACACATTACAGCACATCTGGTGCACACTGTCAGATTTCAATACCCAAAACAGGTTCATGGAGACACCTAATTATACATGTCATGAGGGAAAAAAAAGAAGTGTAATCCAAAACAATCCAAATCTTCTCTTTTTCCTTTATTAGGTAGCTTTGTCTGTTAGGATTTTGTTTTTGGAGTTTCAGTATCTGAATTTGAACTCCATGGTGATCTCTCTCTCTCTCTCTCTCTCTCTCTCTCTCTCTCTCTCTCTCTCTCTCTCTCTCTCAGGATTTTTGTTGTAGAAATTAGGAGAAAAGGAAAGGGTTAGAGTTTTTGAGAGTGACAAAGAAAAAGCAGAATGAGGAGATTCTGTAGGCATTATTTATAGTATAATTTCCTTTGAAATATCCTAGGAATGTTAGAAAGCTTTAATTATTTTTGTGCTTGATTTACTTTCTTCTAAACATAGCTACAGAGGAAGAACATGGAGCATAAACATGCACGTTAAAAATAATGCTCTATAAGATACTATTTTACATTATTGTTATATTACTATATTCTAATAGGTTAGAATCAATAATGTATGTATTAATTATATTACTGCACTCAATATACCCAGCCTTATAAATATATGTGTATCTGTGCATGTATATATGTGTGATTATGAATTTATATGTATAATACATAAGACAGAGAAGCAATATTTTATATTCAGTACTAAAGTCTGAATTGCAGATTATTAAGTGAATATTTGATTATTTACTTACTGACTTATATCAGGCATTAAGTTAAAAATACATGTTGCATACTCTCTTTTAAGAATTTGGGTTATATTTCCCAGAATCAAGATGCAGACAATATTAATTAGGTACAAAGTGACTTTCTTAACCTGGTGATTCTCTTTACCAGCTGAAACTGGTAATTTTTCACAGACAGGTAAGCCTTTGATAATTATTCAACTCCCATTAGACTTGACAGCAAAGTGTCAAGTGGATCAGCAGTACCCATATCACCAGACAGAACTAAAGGACTATGGAATCTCAGATCCTATTCTCACTCACTGAGTGAGAATTTATAGTTTGACAAAATCCATGCTAAGTTTTGAAAGGAGTTGGTCTAAATTATTTCAGTCTACTCTTGGTTACAGCCAGAGAAATCTCTTTCATATGAAGCATTTTCTACTTGCCCTCTCCGGTTATTTAATATATAGGTATAATTCTATTTCCTCAGTGGATCAACATCTTGGGGTTTGGGATTTGAAGAAACATTATTAGAGCACATTTCTAATACTGCAAACAAGATTAGTAGCTTCGTACCTACAGCGATAACTCTCAAGCTCAGAAGGCATCTTATGTGACCTCATTTTTGTATTTTTAAATATCATGAAGAATCATTGTGAGATATACCACCATAACCATTTTAGCTGTGCAGTTCTGTGGTGTTAAAGGCCATCGCATTGTTGGAGAAGAAATCTCCAGAATGTTTTCATAGAGCAGAGCTAAATCACTGTCTTTACTACACAACTTGACTTTTCCTTCTCATAGCTCTTTGTGTAGTTAAAGGAATAAGTTGCCTGTGAGGAGGCCTCTGGAGTTCTGGTAATGAGATAGAGGTTGCTTCCAAACGTTTGTAGCATAGATGATGCCTTGATTTATAATCTTGTGGAACACTAGATTGCATGTCAAATACCATTTAAAGCAAGTATCATTGTGTTCATTGGCTATGCCGTGATAGAACATAAGTATGTCGTTGAACTGCAATACAAAACCTGTGAAAATATCTGTAAACCCAATAACTCTGTTACTACCTTATGTCATTAGATGGCTGACGGATAATGCGAGAGTGATATAACAGCTACCACTAATGTTGGTAAGAGAATCTTCCTCTATTATTATTATTGCTGCTGTTATTGACTCATGAGCCCTTGACAAATGTCTTACAAATAATTAAAGTCACTTTAAAGCTCCACATGCTATTCATATATCACAACATTCGCATACTTTGGATAAAATGTTAATTTTGAGAAACGGAATGTGTTCGTGTTTTTAGCAAATAGAATCATGCTTTCTGCATAAATTGCTCTTCATCTGGTGATCTTTCGTGTGTGGTTCATAGACCAAGGAGTTGAGCTCCATTTGACTTTGCAGTCTGTTGGCAACATCACAAAATTGAAATATCAAGCAATGATTCTTTCTTTCATCTCTGAGTGTTAGTTTTTGAGAAACCTTAGTAATTCCTGACAGAATATTTACATAAAATTGATCTCAATTTCATTAAAGTGTAGCATCCCTCACAAATACTCTCATCTGGTTTCATAAATCATTTAACTTGACTATATGAAGTATACCATGAACGTGAAAGTGGCTCTTGTAGCACAGATATTCAATGCTCTCTGCTCTTGAGGACCTTCATTCTGAATGATAATTTTGCTCCTTATGTATGTGAGAAAGCTAGAGATCATTCAGTCTAGAAAGTCTTTCTGGATATCTTCAAATAGCATGAATCCTAAGGTCATACCCCTTTTGCTTTGTAAAGACATAGAACTGTGAGTCCTTTTAGATCTACCTAAGTAACCTCTTCAGAAAGAAAAAAAATCTCAGAATTTTCTTTGGATATATAAACTTCAAATTTTTATGAAAAATAGAAAAGAAGATGGAGCACTATCAAGCCAAGTATAGTATACAATTCTCTTCAAATACAATTAGAGTAATGCCAACCGAATTGACAAACTAAGAAAATGTCTACTCAAACTTTCTTTGATAGTAGAAAATATGTTCATTAACAATTTATTTGGAAAATCATGCTTCAATGGAACCTGAGAAATGAGTAAAGTACATTCATCACAAAATATTGCTATTGATGAAATTAAAGAGAATTCCTATGGATGAAATTAAATTCTTAAAACACAGAAAAGATTTATATTATTTTAAGTTAAGAGAAGCTTGGAAGAGATAAAGGTCTTAATAGTATCCCTACAACCCATGACTAGGAAACGTTAGGTAGACATATTCCTGGAATACAACCCAAGATATTTGTGTTCCTGGTTAAGCATTTATTTATTTATTTATTTATTTATTTATTTATTTATTTATTATTGTTTTGCTTTTTGTAGCATATTGTTTTGCTCTCTTTTTCTGTTCACAATCATAAACCCATGTGAAAATTATTTTACTGTGTCAGTGAATATGGCACGTCAAACACTTAAAAAAAAAAAAAAAAAAAACCTTCCATGAAAGAACAGCATAGAGGAACTGAAGAGATCTCATAAAACATGAGCCAAGCATCTCATACCTGTCGCTGCTTAATACAAATGAAGTGAAACAGGATGGGCACACTTTGTAGTGAAGACTTTAATTATACTGCTTTTTTGACTACATATGCATGTAGAAGAGCATCTTTTAAATTTCTACTTTTGTTGAAACATATGGCTACTGTTCTGTTTATTTTCTTTAAGTTAACTACTAGAACAAGAGAGAAACACTCTACCATTAACCTACCGCATTAGTTATTATTTCTTGCTATGATAAAACACTATGACCAAAGCAACTTACAGGGTGTTATTGGGCTTACAGTTGCAGACAGATAATCCATAATGTTGGGGAAAGCATAGAAGCATAGCAGCTAATGGCTAGAACAGTAAACTGAGTCTGGTGGTTTGAATATGCTTGGCCCATAGAAAGTAGCACTATTACAAGGTATGGCCTTGTTGGAGGAAGTGTAGGCAGACTTTTAGATCTTCTAGAGTTCAAACTCTGCCCAATGCAGAAGAGACCCTTCCCCTGGCTGCTCACAAAAGACTGTCTCCTTCTATCTGCTTTGGATCAAGACATAGAACTCTCAGCTTCTTCTTTAGCATAGTGTCTGCCTGGATGTTTCCATGCTTCCTGACATGATAATAATAGGCTGAACCTCTGAAACTGTAAGCTACCCTCAGTGAAATGTTGCCCTTTATAAAAGTTGTCATAGTCATAGAATCTCTTCATAGCAACAAAACACTAACTAAGACACTGAGAGAGTATCTTCACCTGAAAATATGACAGAAAGGGTGGGAACTGGAAATGGTATGACATTATGAACTCTCAAATCTCATTCCTAGTGACATATCTTCCTCAAGCAAGGCCACACCAACTATTCAAATAGCTCCATCATCTGAGCCTGTGGAAAAAATGTCACTCAAAAAACTACAAGTACCATAAGACAAATGAAATAAATAATACTGAATGAATGATTATGGTCATGCTAAATTGTTCTCCCTTGGAAAACAGAGTTGTAGGACTTTGGGATGCTGATAAATATACAATTTAGAGAAAATAAAGAGAAACAGCTATTTTCAGCTCAAAGATAATTGTTGTATAGAATCATAAATTTCTTACCAAAAATGTAAAAAAAATACTGCATATTTAACTTATTGACAATACCAATTTAAAATTTAAATAGCTTTTCCTCAAAATAAAATATTAATTTAATGAGGCTAATTAAGAAAATTTAAGAAAACCAACAAATGAAACACTAATATTTTAATCATTTGAGATGAAATCATGTTTATCATATTTCTTAGTAAATTTTACAATACTGGATTTTATAAGATAATTCTACACAAACTAAGTTACATGTGAAAGTAGATTGTTAATCACACAGTTCATTTTCCCTTTTTGAAATTGAAATATCACAAAGCTAGTTTATTGTACACATAGACTTGGGACTTCCAGGGAAATAAGCAAGAACAAATGCCATCTTGCAAGGAGCACTGTAAGTGCATTCCCATCAGTTTGTGGTCTTCATACATTAACTCTTCCACCTGTCTGTTCTGAGTGATAATCCAGTTGATAGTGAAGCAAAGCTTTTACATGGTCTTTAACCTTTAATGTTGGTTAAAAAATTAATAATGCATCTCAAGGCATGGATTGTGGTAATAAATATTTTAAGCATCATGAATCTATCATGACTGAGATCCCTAAGTCAGTGAAAATGGATAGCAAACCTGAAATACCCACAGTTATCTTTTGGAAGGATGACCTAAGAAAAACCATTGTTTCTCCCATTCTTCTCTTTGTCCAATTTCAAGCTTCCTCATTTTTCTAGGTCAAAGTTATTTTTGTATATTAGAAAGATGGCTTCAATTCTTCTAAACTTATACCAGTCTAAGAACTTCATGATGAAACATATTAGTGGAAAGGGCTTTCACTTGTGGTCCATAGATGTCACTTATCAACTGTGTTCTAATTCGCCTCTTGCACCAGGATCATAGGACATCACAGCAATGTTTATGCCTTGTTTCAATCTGTAAATTACTTATCTTTAAATTAGTTTAATCATGTCTTAGCTGAAGTTAAACATATGCATGTATATGTTCTATAGATATACACATATTTATGGATAAATACAAAATTTATTATTTAAATATTTTATGTAAATATTATATATTTGGATTGCTACATATAAAGCATTTTTTCAAACATGCCGCATTTTAATTGAATATTTTTTCAAGTACCATTTTGTGTTGAGGTGGGTGTGGGTGTTTATTATTATGGTATACTACTTGCTGGCTTATTAACCAATCATGCATGGTATAGTGTGAAAACTTACCTCTTTGAAATTAAAAGTAGCATAGAATAAAACAGAAAAAATATAATTGTGCAACGTAGCTTCCCACAAGTTTATGTAACATATGTAAACCAGCACTTAGATATAATTAATGTGGCATTGTGTATTAACTTAATATACCAAGAAGAATTGATAAAGACATCACCTGATGGCCCATGAGTATGTGGTCTGGAAATTCCTGACTATCAGTGTTGTGTTTTATAAAAAGATAAGGAGAGAAGGAATATGAAGGCATGGTATGTTGTGGTGGAAGGGGTTGTCTCTGTGGTCCCATGCTGAGGTATCCTTTCTCCCTCTGAGGTACCAGCCATAGGACTATAGTATAGAATAGAGTTTATTCAGGGCATGGGGAGAAGATTTATGAAAAAAGCAGAAAGACAGACAGACAGACATAAACACACACATACACACACAGAGAAAGAGAGAGAGACAGAGAGACAGAGGGAGGGAGAGGGAAGGAGAGAGGGAGGGAAAGAGGGAGAGGGAAAAGAGTAGAGGTGTAGAAGGAGGGGTTGGCCATGAGCATGTGGAGAGAGGGGGGAGGGAAATTGGGAGAGAGGGGGAAGAGGGTAAGAGAGCGAGGGAGAGCAAGAGAGTGAGGAGGGGCAAGCAGCCCCTTTTATAGTGAGTCAGGCACACCTAGCTTGCCAGGTAACTGTGGGGCAGAGCCTAGACTAAATGTCAACAATCATACTTTCTGAAATTCAGGAATATATTTGTTCCAACTAAGGCAGTATGTGTTAGGGATTAGGAAACATCTTCAAGCTTGAGCATGAATAAGAGAAGAGAACAATGAAGAAGATATTCCAGAGAGGCAAACATGGTAGAAGCCCCAGGCTTGTTAAAATCTCCATCCCTAGCCTTAGTGCTTTGCTCAGAAGCCTACCCTTGGATTTTACAGTCTATTCATCTGAACACAAAATTGCACAAACACAAGCTTCATTATTTGCTTAAGCTTCTTTGAAACCAGTTTGTTGCTTGCAAACAAAAATAAATTAGGCAGGAATTAGGTTTTACTTTAAATGATGACTATGGAATGTGGCTTGGTATTCATAAAAAAAGACTATATGGAAAGCATGCAGGATCTGGGCTTTTTAAAAATATATAGGTTTGTTGGAAAAGTAGTAAAACTTCTAGGAAAGATAATGTCAACATTCATCCCTCTATATTGTTTTGTGGTTTTTAAAATAAACTACCTAAAATCTTCATTATAACCCTAGGAGTTCAAGATAATCATTTTCAAAATGCAGTAATACTCTATGGCTTAGAAATGTTAAGTGGATCTTATGCTAGCGTACCTTCCACTGTGCACAGTCTGAAATAGAATATCAAAACAGAGTACATACCTAATGCTTGTCTATGTATAGTGATGGATCCCTTTGCTTTTTTGGGGACCCTGTGCTTAAAGAGCTTAATAGTTGGTCATTGGGTTGGTAAAATAATATGCTATAATGTCTGGAAATTTTTTAAAAAGAATAAGTTTGTGATAAATATCTGTTTGTAAGCTAGTAAATAGCAATGTAATGAAAACTAGAGAAATAAATGTGTGAATCCATTTATTTGGTATTTGGTTTTATATGCATAAAAAATTAACAAAACATATAAGACTACATAGAGTGTTAAATGAGCAAAGGGGCTAGAAAAAAAACAAAGCAATAACCCACTTCCAACAGATGTGTTATTCCAGGCACACAATAAGAGGCGTAAACTCTGATACACCTAGTCAAACTTTTCCAAGCGGCATCACACATGCTTAGATCTCTCCTCATGCCCATCTGTAATTCAGAGTTGGCCTGGAAGTGTTTGCACCCGTGCTGCGAACCCAAATGTTCACTCACTTACCTTGCTTTTCATAAGGAATGAATGAACATCTGTGTGCATGGCAGAGTGCATGCTGGGCCTTTTTGTTTGTTTGTTTTGTTTTGTTTGCTATGTTGCTTTGGCTCTGAGCATCCATGTGAGCTTTGTTGAAGCCTCCCTTTTGATGTCTGGTCCCCTTGTCATTCAACTACCTGTTCATTTGTTTATCTGAAGCATGAGAGAAGAATGCAGAAAAATCCTGATCAGTCAGAGAGCACAGCATATAGTGGGTCTTTAAGTATTCCATGCGAAAATGGTTAATTCCAGAATGAGGGGCAGGAGAAGTTAGAACAGACAAAAGCACACACACACACACACACACACACACACACACACCATGAGAAAAATAGTACTAAAGAATATCTAGGCTGTATTCTAAATTGCAAAAATACTGTGAGAGACAGAATTGGGTGTTGCTGCTCCAAAATTATTGTTAAAACAAGTAACAGTAAGACTGTATTAGACTATAATACAGTATTTACTGTATAAACACTGTATGTTTATAGGGTGTTTGTGTGTGTGTCATAGGTTAGATCTGGAATATCCCCCAATGGTTCAGGTGTTAAGGCTTGGTTGACATGCCATGGTATTGGTGTGTGGTAGTGAAAACATTAGGAAGTGAGGTCTGGCAGAATAAAATTACTTTATTGGGTGTGAGTTCTTGGACAGACAACTGGGACTCTGCCATTATTTGTTTCTCTTGAGTCCTCAACACCCATGAGGTAAACAGTTTCACTCCTACCACATACTCTTCTCCATGATACTTTATCTACCAAAGGTCCAAAATAACTGGGCCCTTGACTGTAGCATCCAGAACTGTTTGGCAAAATAAATCTTTCCTCTGCTCATGATGTTTATCTTCAGCTTCAACACTATGATGCATAGCTTACTAACACCATGTGTGTGTGCATGTGTGTGTGCATGTGTGTGTGCATGTGTGTGTGCATGTGTGTGTGCATGTGTGTGTGCTCTTTTGTCTGCAATCAGACTGGCACAGAAATTACAGGGACTTTAACTGTGATAAATATGCTGATATCACTGAAGAATAATCCCAAAGGGGCCTTCGTGCTAGCTACCTATGGCTACAAAACAGCTAGGACTAGGTAGTCAAGCCAGTGTGAGAGGATCTCTATTTGCACGCATAACGAGTCTCTGACGATGCAGATCTTTAATGATGTATCTTTTCCATTTAAGATGTTTCTCTAAAATCAGATTTTCTCTCTACATATATCTGAAACTACTACTTTAATAGATACTAGAATATAAAGGTAAGTGAGGGTTTTAAAAGATGAGGCTTATAGGACCCCTAGGAGACATGTGATACACCATAACCATAAAATACCTATCAGTCAGAGTTAATCCACTCCCTTAGGTTTGTAATGCTTTGCACTACATAGTGGAGCTTATTGGCATCTATAGTCTATTACAGATAGAGAAATCTTTGTGTCTATAAGCCATGCCATGCCATGCTGTTTCTTATATTGTCCTACTTAAGACAATAATAGAAGGAGAGACTTCTGGCACAGACTTGATCATGAAGTCAAGGAATTCTGTGACACAGGGTGAGTTCAAGATCAGCTTGTCAGCTTGGCAAGATCCTGTCTCAAACTAGAAAAGGTTGGAGTTCAGTCGCGGGGCATTTGCCTAGCATGTATGAGATGCTTGGCTCAATCCTCAATACCAGATTTGAGGGTGTTTGTTTCTTTTAACATACATACACCCTACATCATATTGTTGTTACCAAGCTCTTGCTACCCTAAGGGAATATATCCATTCTTAAATCTCAAATCAAGTTTCTCCCCCACCTATGGTCACTCAATTCCCAGATAAAAGGCACAAAATGTTTATATCTGTGATAAGTATTTGAAGCACTAGAGCTAGGCAGATACCTGCCTTCTGAGCCATTAGAATCTACTTCCCCATCAATAACCGTGAGTTAGAACTTGCCATGTTCCATATGGCAGTTCTTAACTCCAATTGGCCAGCCCTCATGGCCATGTTTTCATGACTCACCTACCCCATGGTGTCTTTTCCTCTCTCCACATTCTTCTTTTCTCCCATCTCCTCCCTCAGACCCCAAGCCTAGAAACCAAAACTCTGCTTATTTCTCTTCTGCCCAGCTATAGGCTGTTGGCATCTTTATTCAACCAATAGTTTTAAGTATTAAGTAGCAAGGTCATATAGCATAACTTTGTGTTTATGCAGATTCTTTGTGTACTCTTTGATTGATGATTTAGTCCCCGAGAGCTTTGGGGGGTCTAGTTGGTTGATACCGTTGTTCTTCCTATGAGGTTGCAAACTAATTCAGCTTTTTACAGTCCTTGCCCTAACTTCATACTTGGGGTCCCTGATGCTTAGTCCAATGTTTGGCTGTGAACATTGATGTCTGTATTGGTCCGGCTCTGGCATAGCTTCTCAGGGTACTTCTATAACAGGAGCCTGTCAGTAAGCACTTCTTGGCATTCTTTTTAAATAATATTTGTGTGAAAATATGTGCCCATGTGAACCAGTGCCATCAGAGACCAGAAAAGAACACTGGATCCCTGGGAGCTGGAGTTATTTAGGTGGTTGTGAACTACCTTACATGGATGCTGGGAATTGAACTTGAATCTTCTGGAAGAGCAATAACATGTTGTCAACCACTGAAACACACATGCTGCTCACTTACTTCTTAACCAGTAACTGTTGGTGTCTTCATTTGAGTTTTGTATCCATTTGTCTGTGTGATCATATGTAGGTATAAACACCCGGAGGGAAGAAATTAATGTTTTTCTCAGTTGGAAAGACCTACTGAATTGAGCAGATGCTCAGTGGAGCCTTAGCACTTGGCGGCACTAAACACATAGCACTTGCTTATACCATTTTCAACACTGAAATACAGATAAGCTTCATAAAAAATGAACACAATGTGGAGCTTTGGATTGTGAACAGACCATTTTGAAGAGAGTCTCTGAAAGTTCACAGGAGAAATCTGCTGCAGTCATTCCTTTTTATCAAGAAAAGATTATACTCTATGCATGCACAAAATTCTGAAAGAATACAGTTTTTAAATAATAGACTTACTACTTTTTTTTAAGTAAGATGGGTAGTGTTTGCTACATAGTATTTTGATGAGTTCAAAATCTCTACACACACCTAAGTCTATACTTCTTCCCAGTATTATAAATACAAATAGCATGTCTAGAATGTGAAGGAGAGTGTTAATTTCTTGTATGAAATTAAGTCATTCAGAGACCTCAATTGAATTGCTCATCTGCACTAGGGATAAATAAAACATCAACCTCAATTTTATAGTAGCTCACACCCACACCATAAAACATACATACTAAAGAAGATTGATGTTTATTTACGTGGATATTGGAGATGGGGAGTAAAAGGTTAGACTCTAAGAGGTTAGGCAACCACATCATGTTGTGAGGGTTAGTTCTAAATCAGAGGCACATTTATTACATCTGAATGATGTAAATAGAATTTAAATCTATGTGACTTTAATGCAGATGATGTTCTTTGCCTCCCATGAAGTGCTGTCACTGTGCAAGACTGGGCAACTTTCCAGAACAAGAAGACCCATTGGACTGCTAAGCTATCATTGGTGTGGGTATCTATTGGGAAACTGTTAAGGAAGATAAGGCATCCAGTTGTTGGCAGTAGTTAGCAAGGCTTCTATGCAACTGATGTACCACCCACCAGTAAGGTCCTATGCAGGGAAAAGTGTGAAAGCCATAGAAGAGGAGAGATTCAGATGGCCCCTGATTTTGAGAACAACACTTTAATTATGAAGTTGTGTGTGTGTGTGTGTGTGTGTGTGTGTGTTTGACAGAGGGGGGAGCACAATCATATGACTGACTAATTGAATGAAAAGATAGTCAATTAAACTTATAAAAAACTTTGTATATATTTTCATTGAATCTTAGACTTTCAAAAGAAAAATATTGCTAGGACGTGAAATAGGTTCAAAAACGTTGTTGCCCTGAGACATCTAGAAAGTGGTAGGCTTCTGTCCCTTACATCTCATGGTATTAAATGTGTTGTGCTTACTGCTACAAGGAAATACAGAAGCGAAGCATTCAATTGTTTAGGAGCTACACTATGTAATATGAACACAGGAAGTACTGGGACAGTCAAGGACAACTTCCTGTAAAAATCAAGATTTGAAGTGACTTGTCCAGGGATGGAAGAAGCTGTCGTGTAGAATGGAGTTTTGAGGCCAGACAGCTCAAATTGCATCTCTACCACTGCCACTTTTCAGCCTCTTGTGACCTTGGCAAGCTAATTAACTTTTAACGTCTTTGTAGCTTGGATGTCTCATCTGTGAAATGTAGATGACTGATGGGCTCAGATTCTTAAAGCATCTAGAACAGTCTCTGGGATCTGTCCACTTTTAGTAATGGATGACATCTTTGTTAATGTTTAAAGGAGAGCAGCTCCAGGAGAATTTTGTTTATTCACCAAGCCAGGATTTTAGTGTTTACTGAAAGTCTCCATGAAGACTAGAAAAACACTGTCTATAATACTTTAGCACATGGTCTAATCTGGGCTCTGCAGAAACATCACAGAACAAAGCAGAGCCATGGCAGCCACCGCCCAAGCCACTGATCCATCTTAGTGACACTAAACCTGAGATATTATGTACCACCTGGTGTAGTGCAATCTGAACGACACAGCACCACCTGTGATGCGTTCTTGCCAAAACTGTTTACTCTGTGTCTAATGAAGCTTTTAGCAACACTTTACAGCCTCTGGCCCACACAGTAAACACAGGGGGATGGACTGGCACATGAATGACACTTTAAGAAAACAATTAGCCAAATGAAGAGTGTGCAACTTTCCTGAAGATAATTCACCTAGTGTAACCAGAAAAATTTAGAAAATGAACAAGTAAAAGATGGAACTTTGAAATTACAAGTAGAAGAAATATAGTTAAGAAACAGGGCATTTGGATGCAACCTTGCCACCTTTCTTTGACGTATCATGTCTAGGAAGACATTTTGGAGGCAATTTGGAGACTCATGAAGTGTCGCGTTATATCAAAGGGGACTATTAATATGATTAGGTGCACAAGTGATATCATATTTCTTTTTCTAAAAAAATGGTAAGACTTTAAGTGAAGTGTGTATTTTATTCTAGTTGTTTAAAATTATTTTTTCTCAGGAGAACTATACTTATAAAAGCTAAATTGGCACAGGATTAGAGAAGGAGTTTGGACTATTTTAGAATTAATCTGCTTTGGTCCTTTCCTTGTGACCCCACAGAAATCCCACTGAGGCATCCCCTGCTTCTTTATGGGAGGCAGCATCTTATCTGTAACTACATTTTATTTGAGAATCTCAAGTGCTTTACCTGTTGAGGAGCTTATCTCAGTGTAGAAACCAGAAGAGAGATAAGGAGAATAGGAAGACGAGCAGGCATGACAGAAGGGGGAGAAGGATGAGTGGAGAAGAGAAGGGGCAAAAGGAGATTGACAAAACTAAATGTTAGCCAATATGACAAGAGTCAGAGGTAGGAGCAGAACACAAATTAAGTACCAGGAAAGAATCAGAGAGCTCAACTACAGGTTTCTAACACAGTTTGCAAGGGAATCCAAATTTATAGAGAAAGAAAACAAGTCCAAAAGGCACAACAGAGGCAAAAGGCTGAGATCTGTGTGCTTTACTTAACGCAGTACTGAGATGTGTGCTATGCTATCTACCAGAAAACTCAGGTACAGTGTGATTGAAGAGGTTCCCAAGGTTACACAATGTTTCTGCATATGTCAGGGGTGCAACTCCAGGTAGTCTGACTCTAGAAACTGAACTTGAAGTCATCTTTACCACCCTAGGATCCATATAGCTCCTCCTTCATAACTAGGGTGTATAACAAACTGTGATTTAAATTTTAAACGTTCATATAATTTTATGTGTCTAACTAGATTACTCACCATGACTGCCCTCATAAGCCACCAGGTTGTTTGACAGTCTACACTCCTTAGGGCAGCGTAGAAGTTGGATGCAAAGTCATAATGCTGACTGATCAAGTTTTTTTTTCCATTGGAAGCAGAAGAGGAGAAACAGCTTCCACATTCATAGAACTATGGAAGGCTCATGCCAAGATGGATCCAGAAGATATTTCTCGAAACATGTTCTTTCATCAGGCAAGGTAGCCGCAGCAGAGTGACTTCTTTGAGCTGTTATGGCAAGCCAAGACAGTCTGACTCTTTCTCAAGGTTCATTTGCCAAGTGTTTTATCAAAGTAATGAGAAAAGTAATTAGCACACAAGGTAAAGAGGGGTTTTGTGGTGGTAAAACAGCAGTGTGGTTGTACTGGAATGTCCATTGAAGTATGATTAACATGGTCCATGCTCAACTAGATGCTCTTATCTTAGCAACAACAGATACCCTAGCAACAAGAACATGAGAGAAGTTAAGGGACAGCAAAGCACTAAGTAATGTCAATAGTTAAAAAATGGTATATGACAAGACTTACAGTTTGGTTTTGAGAACAATCAGTAACATTGTACAAAGATTCTAGTCACAGAACTATTTTTGTGTTATTATCTACTATTGGGCATCCTATCAAAAACAGAACACAAATTGTATCAGTATGGATATTGATTCAATATTAATTAACTTAATATTGTAAAATATGCTTCCAGACATGTGAAGGGGCACATCCACATATACCATCAAATCACCTGTATCTCAAGTTCCTTTTTAACACTCTTAGTGGTTTCAATATGCATGGCCCAGGGAGTGTCACTATTACAAAGTATGGCCTTGTTGGAGTAGGTGTGGCCTCATTGGGAAGTGTGTCACTGTGAGGGTAGGCTTTGAGACCCTCTTCTTAGATGCCAGTCTTCACCTGTCTGCCTTTGGATCAAGATATAGAACTTTTGTCTCCTCCAAGCCCACATCTGCCTAGATACTGCCATGTTCCCACCATGATAATAATGAATGGAACCTCTGAACCTGTAAGCTAGCCTCAATAAATGTTGTCTTTTATAAGAGTTGCTATGGTGTCTCTTTTTAGTAATGGAAACCCTAAGATACCCCTCAAACCTCTACTTAGAGTATTCAAAATCTTTCATGGAAAAACAGAAATTTTTGTAGTTTCTTGATCCAAGTTAAGACATTCTCAACCTACCCTGAACCTTTGTTCACACATTGCTCTTATTTTAATATATTTTAAATTATGTATTGAAGTGCTTGCTTTAATGATTATATTCAGAACACACACTGCAACTTTCATCTTTACATTTCTAATACTTAGAATATTATACCTTGTAGAAGATTTCCTAGCAAGGTAATTGAGTGAATAAAATAAATGAAAGGCAAAAACATCTGAGTCTGGGTATCACTGGGCTTTTTGTGTGCAGGTAGGGTCTAGCTCTGGTCCCCTCTTTAAGACTCCTGCCCTTAGATTAACCCATCACTGTCAGTGGGAATTGTCTGTGACATCTAATAAACCAAACATCCTACTCTGCCTTCACATAGTGCTGCCTTTAAAAATGTAAAAATGTCACCAAAGACAGCCTGCCCTTCTGGAAGACAATGATGAAGTACATAATTAATGATTCAATTTTCGTTAACACAACAGTATTCTGTTTCTTTCTGTAGTCAGTAAATGGAGACCATACACTATGTACAGAAAGTGGGCTGGCTCTCCAGCTCTTGCTCTGCTGTCTCCTCTCTTCTGTTAATAAAAAGAGAACAAAGACAAAGAAGACTTTGGCTTTCTTTTTTCCTTTCTTCCTTCCTTCCCTCTTTCTTTCCTTCCTTTCTTCCTTTCTTTGAAGCAGACTAGTATATGACTGGCTAGAGAAGTCATAGGCACTAAGGAATAACTTACTACCATTAGTCTATTTAATGGGCATAGGCGCTTCCTGGTGTCATATAGTTAAACACACACAGATAAGTTTATCTATGATACCACACCAGAGAAAGGTCTTTCGTTCAGTAGATCGTGATTAACAGAGACTCACAAATGGCCATGGTGTAGAGAATAAGAGACTGTGAAAGACTCATTACAAATTTGGTAATGTGTATCACATCCTCACCTTTGGAGGCTCAGAGATCATTGTGGAAGATGGAGATGAAAGATTGAAAGAGCCAGAGGAGGATGACTGTAAGGAAATAGCTTTGTTGTTGTTGTTATCATCTTCATCATCATTGTCATCATCATCATCATCATTTTGACACAACATGGCTGTTGCATATATGAAACTCACAGCAGTTATGATACTGTGTACAGGTCCTTTAGAAGGTCAAGCCAGAGAAAATCTTGGTATTGAGAGGTGAAATGGACATGAAGTTCCATTCCTAGCTAAGGAACTGTTGACTATTGGTAGTTTCTGGGTGAGGGAAAGTCAGTTTACTTCATGTTTGTAGCCATTGTTATCTCTACCACGGTTCAGCAGAAGGCCACATAGTTGAGCATATACTGGAAGCACAATTTGTAATTGATAGTTTTTTTTTTTTTTGAGAGACACAACATTGGGCATGCAAAACGAGTGTTCGTCTGGGAGAGGCAGGAAGAAGGCATAAAATATCAAAATATATTGTATGGAATTATCAAATGACAAAATAAGGTGGGAAGAAAAATATCACATACAAGATATCAACACATTCTATCATATATAGTATACCTAACAAATAATTTTTTAAGAACTTGGCTTTTTAAATTACACATTTGGGGGGTGGGGGAACCATGCAGCTTCTGGTTTGCAGAATCTTTGCTCATATACTGCCATTACTTTGTGCGGTTGTGAGGTTAGCAGATATGGTGTGAAATGGAAAGACTGAGGATAATATTTTTGTAGTATCCATGTTTTATTACTGAAGGCAAAACGTAAAATATAGATCACAATAATATAAAAGTAGAAAAGAAATTACTTAGACATGCCTGTTGCTAATAAGCAAATTCCATCTCCATGCTTTCACCCATTGGGTACCTTAACTGGAGAGGATATTAGCTTTTGTTCTTGGAATGCTGTAGACAGGGTAATAGAGGGGAGAGATGGAAACTAAAGATAGTGTCAAAGTAATTGTGGCAAAGAGAAAATGACATTGGATCGAATTAAAAAGGTTTGGATCTCCCCTTGTTGTGAGCCTACCTGACCCTGTCTGTGTTTTCTTCCTGTTTTTCCCTTCTTTTTATTCCTTTCCATTACTTTTCTTCCTTTCTCCCTTCCTTCCCTCCCTCCTTCCCTCCCTCCCTCCCTCTGTTCCTCCTTCCTTCCTTCCTTCCTTCCTTCCTTCCTTCCTTCCTTCCTTCCCTCCCTCCCTCCCTCTGTCCCTCCTTCCTTCCTTCTTTCCTTCCTTCCTTTCATCCTCCCTTCCTTCCTTCCTTCCTTCCTTCCTTCCTTCCTTCCTTCCTTCCTTCCCTCCTTCTGTCTTCTTTGTTGTTCTGGATAATTAAGTGACACTTTACATACTGTTTGTATATAAACTAAATAAATTACATGTGAGTTAGAGTTTAGGACTTAAGACTGACTCATAAGGCCATTTTTTTCTCTTTGTGTTTTGAGACAAGGTCTAATGATAAAATCAAGAATAGTCACAACATCTGCCCCCATGCCTCCTTTTTCCAGAGTGTTGTGATCACTGGGTGTGTGCACTATCCCCCTCCACACTTTGCTCTAGGTTTAAGCTTTGTGAGAGTTTGTACATCCACAGGAAATTCTTACTGTCTTTTGAATTTCACTTTCCTTCTCTTTCCCCTTGTACATTTCATATAGTTTGGGTGAGAATTTTGCTGAGAGGCAGATGCCAAGGGAGTTTTAACAGGACAGCTATGATAAGAAGGAGAAATGTCTCTTTGCACCTCAGGGCCTCTGGGCATGCTTCCTAGGAGTGTCAGCATGTTTGTTGGCCTTACTCTTAAGCTGAAGGAGCTTTAACAGAAGAGAAGTGAGACACCAAGAAATGTATTTCAGGAACATAAATAATTAAGAACACAAAACTGCATCCATTTATATTAAATTATTTTTTCCTCATCTAATAAGAAGACAAAAAATATCACCCACCATAGGTGAAATGAGAGACCATCAGGCAGCCCTTTTATTCATTCAGCATATGAAGGAGAAGGATAAATGCAATTAAACTGTCAATAGTGCTCAGCTTACATCTGGCCTTTCAATATATCCCTGCCTGTGCCACCTCCCTCTGCAGCATTGATTGGGTATTGTTAACCTTTATCTATTGCATGTTTACATTTCCCTATTAGGACCAAACATCAATATCGGGCTTTTAGAAAGGACAGAGACAACCAACAAAGAGACACTAGGAAAAGGTCAAATATTTCTGAGTTGAGGGATGCCAGTCTTAGCCTGGCCTGGAAGATGCTCTGGTTATGAAAACAAGGTCAGGGACCAGGGGCTAGCAAAGGTGGTGTCTATATTTGGAGAAGATGAAAGACAGACAGCAATTAGCTGTAGCCAGCAGCAGCACCTAGCCATGGGAAGCAAGGAGACTGTCCCACACAGGGACAGGTACCATGGAGCTAAATGTAGGATGGACAGGAAGTCCATGGAGGAGGGTTAGGTATGCAGAGACTGCTTCTGCCTTGCAGGTTACTTGTGGCACCCTTCCTCCCATACTTTGTTGTGTTTTGCAAGGCTGGAATCCATAGTTCAACTTCCAAGGACAGGAACTCAGGCCATAGCAGGATAAATAACTTGCATAGATAAAGCTGTCATTTGGATTCTTGATTTTGAATCCACTTATCAGTTTTCCTCTGAGAAACTTACCTAAAGCAAAAGCTGTCCCCTGAGAGGCTCTGCCAACCTCTAACTAATACAGATTCAGCTATTCACAGCTGAACATCGGACTGAACCTGGGGACCCCAATGGAAGAATTAGCATAAGAACTGACAGAGCTGAAGGGGATTGCAACCCCATAGGAAGAATAACATCATCAACTAACTGGAACCCCCAGAGCTCCCAGGGACTAAATCATCAACCAAAGAATATACTTGTTGGGGTGGGGCATGGCTCCAGCTACATATGTATCAGAGGATGGTCTTATCTGTATCAATGGGAGGGGAGGCCCTTGGTCCTGTGCAGGCTTGATGCCCCAATGTAGGAGGATGCCAGAGAGGTGAGGCAGGAGGTGAGGTGGGTGGGTAGAGGAGCACCCTCATAGAGGCAAAGGGGAGAAGGCATGGGATAGAGTATTTGTGGAAGGGAGACCAGGAAGGGAGACAATATTCTAAATGTAAATAAAATAACCAATTAAAATAAGAAAACAAGAGAATACATATATCCTCAGACACAGGATACATTTGTCAGACATTTTCCTCTTCTGGGCACAATGAAAATAAAAAACATGTCGTCAAGTGTTAAACTAAAACATAATGTAGTTGTGATTCCATTAGTGAGCCTTCCCTTCCTGTCTTCCATCACTCTTGCATTCAACCTCACTGTCCTGAGGTCCTCTTGCATTACACAGCTGATCCTTGGCCATATATTAGCCTTGAATGGTAGTTAGTCTTTCCAGACTTCTGCCCTTGCTTGCTAATACTCACTCTATCTTAATACCAAACCTCCAAACCAGCCACTCAGTTTCTGGTAAGCCTTGGGCTCAGACAGTCTCTCTCCCACAGAATTCCATGTGCCTCATCATGTTACTAAAGCATCTGCATGTTGCCTGATGAGGAAGTTCCAGATGAGATTTGGATGCTAGAACACAGATAACAGCTTTGGGAGTGCCTGATTTTGATGGTCAACTTTCTGGTTTCCTTCTGAGACCAGCAAGCAAGGCATAGACCCAGAGAACAGTGAGGAGGTGAATTTTGAATTTTACTGTGTGGGCATTGCCTAGATGAAGTACAAACAAGGATTTGTGACAATTCCTTAGAAGATACTGGGAAGTTTCTTAAAGTCTACGCCCTGCAGGGTCCCACCCTCTTCAATCATTATGTTCGAGATATTGTCAGAACACAGTATCTATGTAGTGAAAGTGATGACTTTGCCCTGCCACACATGCTATTATTTTCTCTATATCATATAATAAAAAAAGAAAATTTAAAAGAAAATGCTGAATATCACTTTTAAAGGCATTAACGGCTATCAATAGGTAGTCGTCCTTGAACTAACCATTTTGCTGACTGCAGAAATAAAGCAATACTAGGCAATTTTAAAACTCTCTCTTTCTCATTCAGCATCACTGGGAGAGTGACATGGTTTTCTTTAATTTTTGTCAATATATCTGCTGACATTTCTGGTGATGTAGTGTCTTTGTACACACCAAGTCTCTCTGTGTCTGATCATGTCATACCTAGCAAGGTATGCCGTCAAGAATGAATCTGGTAGGTAGAAGATTTCCTCTTTGCCCACATACAGCTATACAAGAATCCTACACTGGACAATTGACAAATAAGTTTAGATGTTAACTGCCCCATTCCCAGATCTCCTAAATGTGCTTCTACTTGCCAAACCATGTGTTTTGACTTGTGCTTAGTCATGTGGTTGTAGATACATTGCTTGTGGAATGACCTCCATCAGCAGAAGGGCATCAGGCTTACTGACAGGAATAAAATAAAAAAAGAAAGAAAGAAAGAAAGAAAGAAAGAAAGAAAGAAAGAAAGAAAAGAAAGATAGAAAGAAAGGAAGGAAGGAATCAATAAAGAAAGAAAGAAAGAAAGAAAGAAAGAAAGAAAGAAAGAAAGAAAGAAAGAAAGATGGAAAGAAAACCTCTTTCTCAAGTCTTCCCTTATATGGGAAAATCCCAACTCATTTCATGGCTGTACATTTCAAGTTGGCAAAGACATGCTACAGCTTGGTGACAGGTTTCCTCTTGATCAAGGGAGGAATAAAGGAGACCTTTATGGGTGTTCTTATTCATAACTGATTTTGTACTTAAATGTCTCAGAAATAGGTGGGCAGAAGATTCTTATAACTGCTAGATACTATAGAAAGATCTCATTTCTTAATGTCTTTTCAGTTCTGAAACACCACTTGTTTCTCCTTTCACAGTTAAGTCACAGTCTCTAATTAAAATAAAAACATTTTCAAATGCAGAAATAGGTTAAAGTGTACTGGTTATTAGTGTTTAGTGCTAGGCTGCCCATAAGATTGGTTCTTCTTCTCCCCTAGAAAGTAACCTGCTTTATTAGAAATACGGTTCACATCAGGACTATGAGAAATAAAAAGAGAACAGAGCAGAATGGAGACTCCTAAGAGAAACGATCACAGACATAGTGATGGAGTGCCCTGGGGTAGTACTAAAGTGAAGGCCATCACGTAGTGTTTCCTGCTCACGTTGTATTAAGTGTTAGATACCTCACTGATTATCTATACATGCATCCTTCCATCCACCCAGTATATCTGAGTTATATTGATCCCTCAAATCCCATTAGAGAAAAGCCAACTTCTCTGTCTCAGAAGAGAATAGTTCCATGATTTGGGTCAGTTATGTGGACAACAATGATAAAAGTTGAAAAACCCAATGGTTGGCCTTGAAAACATACAGACAAGTAACATTATACAGAATGAGCAGATTGTACTTAGGCATTTAGGAATATATATGCATATATGTATACTTATGTAACAACAGCTAATGAAAATAGAGCCCATGAATTTGGAAGAAATGAGAGAAAGAGTATATGGAAGGGCTTATAAGGGAGAGAGGAAAAGGAGAAATTTTATTGTATTAAAATCTCAAAAACGACTGGAAATAATTATCAATAGGATAAATGCATCAGTGAGAATATATGGGTTAGAAGCCACCATGCCCTTCAGCTATGAATAACTCTGGAAGAGTATGTTATTTTATTTTATTTAGTTTTCACATTAGTCCTACATGGTAAATATATAATCGATTTTTTTTCAAATAAATAAAGCAAGCTACAGAGAAGATAGCATTCATGAGTATTATAACAAGAGAAGTCAATCATCATTCTTTTTATCAGCAAAGTTCCAATACATGCTATTGAAATGGTTCAGAGAGTCAAAAGTCCAAATTTGTACAGGACTGTTAGGCATACACTGGAACACTTCATATTCTCCTCTGTGGGGATGGATGGATTGAGAACATGTATGTGTCTGGTGTCCTGGGACAACACTGAGGTATGAAGGGTGTGGTGATCACTCCTGAGTCCTAGTGACAGTCATGAGGAGGGGGAAAGATACAGAGCTCTTATCAGGTAGCTTTTGTGCTGTGGTCTTTAAACAAAGGCCACAGCGAAATCACATTTTCAAAATGTCACAGATTCCCTACCCACCCTTCTTCTGGTAAGAGCCTTGCTATTTTCCTTCCGTCACAAAACAGATTGCCTGATTGAGGTTGCCTCCCTTGTTCCCACATCTTTTTAGCTGAAGAGGCCATGGGAACTGCCCTTTTAAAGTCCTTGAGACAGGACTGGAAGGAGATGTCATTTTCATCTTTACCCAGAAGACACTGATTCAATAATGGGTTAAATAATGTGTGTCTGCCCCTTGTACCACTCTGGGATGGGCAAGGGAGTCTGTATATTAACAAGGTTTCGCTGGGTTTAGGAGATTTTCTCCCAGACATTTTAGGAACAGCATTACTCTCTTGGCTGTCAAGAATTAAGTCTCAAGAGGACATAGAACACAGAATTGCTGTAAGAGGATTTGTGAGTCTTAAGGGAAGAAAACCTGATGTGCCTACTCTTGGAGTTCAGAGGGACACTCATCTTTGTAAGTAGCCCTACCCTGATTGGTGTGAAGGAAGCAGGATCATTAAGTCAGTTCTTGCTGAGAGTGGATGTTGATTTCTATACTGGTCTTTATGTGACTTACTGGCTTGCTCTCCAAAACCAGCAGTTTGCTGAAGGTACGATTTTATAAACCACAAATAAATAAAGAGAAGAGTTTCATCCAGTGAGCTGAACGGAGTTCAAGTTTCAGTGGAGGTCACAGAAGGTGATGTGTGCATCTGTGGTTTTGAAGAGCTATGACCCACCCTGATCATTACAGGTGAAAATACTGCTCAAGGAGAGGATATTGGTTTAGTTCAATTTTGTCTCTCCTTGTGCCCCCTGACTTTTCTATGTTCTTTTATCTCAGCATTGAAATATTGTAAACAGCAGAAATGAGAACACAGGACTTGTTTTGGTATTCCCTGAGCCTGACAGAATTCTCTACATCTTGGACACAACTAATAGCTGTCATAAATCATGGGAGGTAGGTTTGTACTGGAGAACCAATTAAAGGTCAGGGTTAAGGTGTCTTCACTAAATTATGGGATGCACATTTCTGCTCCCTTTGCCTGCCTGACAGAGTTAAGCTGGATAGTGCCATTTTCCTAGCACTTTTATTAAAAGTAAGATAATGAACCAATCCTATATAGTACAAAAGTTCATAGTGAGGGGTCAGCATACACATGGACACTCAAGAGGCAAATGGCTGAAATAAAATCATTCCTTTGGAGTTTTACAGCATCCATCTTTCTTAATTCACAAAGCTACAATAAAATCAACATCAAAACTAGCAGTTGTCTGAGTGTTTGAGAAGTGGGAAAAAAAAACAAAGACTAAGAGGCACATAGTCACTTTGTGAAACCATTCCCAGGTACATGTGCTTCAGAATACATGATAACAGCAATTGGCAATTTCCTCAAAGAGAAGGGAATTGTATATTCAGAGAATAAACCATGAGTGAAGCTGCCTGCCCCCTTCTCTTGATCTAACAAAAACATCTTGCCTGAGTGTTTACTACTAGATTCATCTCCTATTGCAGAATTAGAAAACAAGAAGCTTCCTAGGTTAAGTCAATGTTTGCAAAATCCCTGAGTACAAATACACTCTGATTCATAATGCATTGAATTTATATAGCTCTTTTATTTCTAAGAGCCATGTGCAGTAACCAGGGTTTTTCTTTAATCCGTACTCCTCACTACTGAGATGAGGTGACTGCTAGTGACTACAGTATAGAAAACCAAGTCAGCTAAAGGGTTTAAAGAACACTTGTCCCCAACACCACAGCAAAGTCAATTGGATGGAATTTCAGGAATGCAACCATTCTGCCCCTTCTACTTTAGTCTTTAGTAGACATTGAGTTCAATCCTCAAAAAAAATGTATGCTGGGACATTCTTCTTTCAATTCCTTTAATATATGAGAAACAAAATTCTCAAATATGATTTTATGTCCCAGTTTGCCTTCTATTGCTGTAATAAACATGATCAAAATAAAAATGATCAAAAGGAATGGGGGGGGGTTATTATTTTTCTTACAGGCTACAATCTTCAGAGATGTTTGCTCAATTGAGGTTCCATTTCCTGGATGATCCCAGTTCATGTTAAGTTGAAACAAACTTAAAAAAATGCATCATTTCCCAAAAAGGTTCATTAAATATTGTACCAATTCTACAACACAAAAGGGTCCTGCTAGTGCCCTTTGTCAGGCAGGGAAATAACAAATATGTGTCTATCATCTAAAGTTTTGGCACCTTCCTTAAACCACCATCTAAAAGACTTTTAATGAAAATTTAAGATAATAAAAATGCTTAAAGTTACAGTAAAAAAAAAGTACTAGAAATATTTGGTTCAGAGTAAAGAAAGCTCAGGAAAAATGCTATAATGTAGGTCATTTGTGGTAAAAAGAACTCACAGAATTCACGGTAACCAGTAATCATTTATTTTCATTGAGCAAGAGACAGGAAGAAAACATATTTACCTCTCTATATAAAATTCAACAATGCCATAGCTTTGCCACTATTGTTACTGACATAACTATTTTTCATTTATTTTCATCTGACATCCAGGCTATTGTCACTACCGTCTTGATTGTAATCGCCATCTACCTGTCATTGACATTAATGACTATGATAATTAACAAAGCATAAGAAAACATGATTAATCTCTAATTTGCTAGTTGAATATTTATTGTGACCCTAATGACTAGTTACTTCTAAATTGTTGTGAATAAACAGCTGACAATAAGCAATTTAAAGAGGAGGGATTATCATGCATCACATTGTGGCAGAGTTCAGAACTGACAGACATATAGACTCCTTACATTTTATTTGGCCCAGAAAGCAGTGAAAGACAAACACCAATGTATGCTTGGTTTCCTCCTTCTGCCCTTCGTATTCTGTCTGATTCCCTGCACATGGGCTGCTGCTACTCCTATCTAAAGCAGCTCTTATTTTCTTAGTTAAACTTTTCTAGAAGTATCCTCCAGGAAATGGCCAGTGGTTTGTCTCCTGAGTAGTTTCAAACCAAGCCAAGATGACAATGAAGGTTAACTAACAGCCTTAGTGTTTTTTAAAAGGACATATATATTGTTAAAACATTTTAAAAATAATTTTCAAAACATTCAAGGGCTACCCCTTGGTTTTCAATACAGTGCTGTTGAGAGTATAGATTAGTGTCATTGTATTAGTAAGTATCCTGGGAATATCAGTAGTGTTAAAGAAGTGGGGCATGTTAGTCTTCTTTGGATAAGCCTTTTCTAGGTAAACATTATAATCAGAAATACATATGAAACTAGATTTATGCATTATTATATTCAATGTCACCATTTTACAATGAGTAAAAATTCAAAATGAGAGAAGTGTCAAACAATAGAAGCCTGTTTTGGAGGAAATTATAGCACAACAACTCTGTGAATGTCAATAAAATGATGTCTTTAAATAAGATAGAATGGTTTATGGTACAAATATCAAGTGAAATATGGAGAAATCAACATTATGCATCACTAAGAACTATCACGGAAAATATTTGGGAGGAAATATATCAATTTGTCTATATTTATTTTTGGAGAGTATTATACATAGCTTCGACTTCCTTTTATTGATGTTCTAAAGTCTCATTTTTCAAACTTCAAACCCGTCATGCCCTAAGTACAAAAACCAAAGTGAAAAAAAGGACAAATAAATCAAATAGGAACTCTAGTGAATGTGTGTGTGTGTGAGAGAGAGAGAGAGAGAGAGAGAGAGAGAGAGAGAGAGAGAGAGAGAGGCAGAGGCAGAGACAGAGACAGAGACAGAGACAGAGACAGAGAGATTATTGAGAAAATTGAGCACTTGACCTATTGTTTTTAAAGCTTGTGTTGGGTTATTTATTTATTAAGTGATTCTCAATAAACCACTCTGATTTGTATGCTGCCTATACCCAAGTCTCACTGCAAACCTACATGTTGTGGAGTCCAGTTCTGAACCTTCCAACACTCTTCTGCCTTTTAGTGACACAGATAAACAGGCAGGGGTTTATATGTCAGATATACCCGTTGCTTAAATTCTTACCAGTAATGGCAGCTTTCTCTCCAATATTCAGTAGGGACTTCTGGGTTCTGAAGAAATCAGAGAAGACTATGTAATGGAGAAGACAGAATTTTATTTAACTGGTGTGTGTTCTGGTGCATTGTGTGCTGCATATAGACAGAATCTACCATCAAGAAAATAGAAGGTGTTTAGTGGAAGGTACTATTAACCCACTCATTGCAAGGTTATTGTAGCTGGGTGGAGGTGTGTGGGGGAGACAGCTCAACTAGTTAGAACACTTGCTTTGCAAGTTTCTGGACTTGAGTTCAAATACCCTGAACACATGTAACAGGCAGAGCTGTGGATAGGCTTATAACCCCACTGTGTGGGGCAGCGACAGGAGGATCATTGGGGATCACTGGCCATCAGCTTAGGTCCAGGTTCAATGGAAGGCTCTGACTCCAGGAAATACATGGAATGGGACAGAACAAGAAACCCGATATCATCCTCCAGTTTTAATAGACTCACAAGCACACACATATATATCTGTATACGTATATGAATATACACAACACACAGGAAACACAAAATAATCAGGAAAGAAAGAAAGTGCTAATATTATATCCAGGCAGGCAGGAATGAAGATACTCTTAACAGGCACTGTGACTCTCTCAATCTAACTATCAGAGTGTTGAAACAATGAACCCCCTTGCCGTCAAATGAATTTTCCCCCCAGGATTTTTATGCAGTGGAAGGATGGGGGTGGGAAGGAAAAAGCAACTACAGAATGGGGAACTTGTCTCCTGGAAAGATATTTCAGTTCTAATGATTTGTCAGACCATCTAAGAAGATGAGCCCACAACCCAAATAATGATGGGTCATTGATGTCCTGATGCATCCTGACGAGGAAAGCTTCAATGTGCATATCGTTGGCCCTCTATTTAAACTTTGTCCTTACAACCGGACCCTGAAGATGAACTGGAGGGGTGTGCAAGATTTCTTTGTCCCTTTTCCGACTGAATTATGATGAATAAACACTTTCTTCTTTTAATTTTTAATTTAGCTCTTTCAGTTGAATTATTGAAGACAGATGACTAAGGACTGACTTGGAGCATAGGTCTTGACCCTAAAGTTAAAAAACACACTCTGCAGTTACAGGAGAGATAGGAGTGGACTGAGGTTCCAATCTAGGGTTTTCAACTCCAGGTTTGAGTCATCATCAAGGCTGGCAGTTTCTGTGCTTCTTAGACTTGAGGCTATGGCTCTCATTAAAGATTAACAATGCTTTGGGTCCACAGGTCTGTGTGCTTCCTTGTCTCAAAAAGACTGTTATTGGTGACAAAAATACTGTCAGAAACTGGCAATCTCAATTCATTTTCCTCTGGCCACATGCAGCCTTACATATAGTAACCCCCCAAAATGGTAGTATGAATATTTTTGAAGCCAGTTTTTGTGGCTTTTTTATAGTGTGATCAAACACAGCTTTTTACATGAAAGCACTCTGACACGGAGCCATCCTCTCAGCCTACTTCTAGTACTAGCCTTTATTAAAATCAAGGAAACTGAAGCTAAAGACATGAAATAACCAAATAAGTAATAGCTTTGTATTTACATAGCAAAGATCCTATTCAAGACCCCACAGTTACAAAAGTTGTAACATAGTGGCTAGTCACACTGTAATTCCCAGATTGGCTAAGTGCCAGTACTATTTAGAAAACATATTGTTGATGTAGCCCATGCCTATGATAACAGATACCTCCAAGTTGCTTGGAGACACACAATCTGGAGGACTCATATTTTTGATCTCTGGTTTAAAGTGGTGCCTTAATAATTGGATGTAGATTTGATCCCCAGGAATTTATTGTGAGATGGGAACATTGAATACATTTTCAAACTCTAGAGACCACATATTTAAACTTTTCACATTTAGGTTTTAAATTATGTATATCTATGTGGGTATGTGTGCATGAGTTCAGATGGTATCTAGGAAGATGTACTCAATGAATTAATATTTAAAAATTAACATCTTTGTTATCAAAATTATTTCATTGGTTAAAATTGATGCAAAATAATACTGTTGATATCTGTCATTACATTCACATATCATAGTTGTTATTATTAGGAGAGCTTATTATTGTTGTCATGTAGAATTTCTTCAGTAGTGACCTACCTGACTCAACTTACCTTCTAGAAAGTACCCTGAAAATGTGGGCTTAAGTAGAAGTCACCAATTAGACTCTCAAATGTTTACATAGGGGCATACAGCAGACAGTCAGAGAAGTCTCAGCATTATCAATATGGATTTTGAAATCACCCTCAGCTAATAGCCCAAATTAATAGCCTCAGGGTGACTCTGTAGCAATTGAGAAAGAAAATCTATAACTTCACTAAAGATGCCAACGGCTGTTCAGGGAAAGAGGTCTTTATTAATTAACAGCTGTGAACACTGTAAAAAAAAATCCTGGCACATTGAGGGCACAGGGAAAGACACAGTTAAAATTAGCCAAGCCCAAGAATCTCATGAGGCTTCCCAGGTGAAGGGCAGAGGGAAGGCCCCTGCAGAGCCTCCCTGGATGTTGCCTTCCCAAACCATTTTATATGCAAGCTCCTAGACAAGCCTTTCCTTTTAGTATCAGCTACAAACTTTGGAAACATTGATGTTTGGGGCATGTGAAAACCTCTATGGGCCTCTCATTTTGTAGTAAAAGCACTCAACTACAGTGGCCTCTTTTCCTGAGGTCCCTCTTGGATACTTTTCAAGGTAGGAGATTTCATGTCAAGTCAATTCACATAAAGAAGGCTCAGGATATAAACACAATAGTCATTATTTTTTCACAGCCTTCTCTGTAGGAAAGTGCCTGGTACCCAGAGAAACTTCTATCTCAGAGGGATAAAAGAATATATGCTTTGGAAACAATCAGAAGGAACAGCATATGGTAATTATGGCAGTAGGCAAAGAAGCATACATAGCTTGAGACCAGAGACTTTAGCTTTGTGAGATGCTTGGTCATGTCCTATTTGAATGAATATAGGAATAAAATGTCACCACCCTGTATTTTCTATCCATGGAAAGAGGCTAGGCTCATCTACCTTGAGAAGCTAGTATGATACTTAATGTAATGTATTGATAGTCACAATTTTATTAATTTATTCTCTCATATATTACACCCTGACCAATGTTTCCCATCTTTCCTGCTGCCTCCTAGTTTCCTTCATTCTTTTTACTTCCTTTCTCCATATCTATCCCTCTGTTTACTTTCATAAAAGGGCAGGTCTCCCAGGGTTATCAGCCAAACATGTTATATTAAGTTGCAACAAGACTAGGCAATTCCCTTCATATTAAGGCTGGATGAGGTAACCCAGTAGGAGGACAAGGTTCCCCAAAAGCAGGCACAAGCATGAGAAACAATTTCTGCTCCCTTTTTTAGGAGTCCAACAAAACCACTAGGGTATACAACTATAAGATATATACGGAAGGCATAGGTTAGATACACTCAGGATCTCTGAATGTTGGTTTTGTCTCAGTAAGCAGTATGAGTGTAGGTTTACTGATTCTATGGGGTTTTCTGTGGCGTCCCTGACCCCTCTGGGTTCTGCAATCTTTTCTCCCCATCTTCAGCAGGGTTCCCCGAACTCTACCTAATATTTGGATGGATGGCAAAGAACTAAAGACTACTGTGGAAAAAATAGTCAATGAAATGATACTTAATGATAGTTATACTCATAGATGTGTGTCTAACCTAGCTGTCATCAGAGAGGCTTCATCTAGCAACAGATGGAAACAGATGCAGAAACCCACTGCTATTCACATTTTAATTATATTTACTTTGCCTACATACTTTTCTCTAGGTAATTCATCCAGGGCTGCCTGTTTAAATACCACCATAAAACAAAGTCTACAAGTTTTTTTTATCTCTTTTCATTACCTTTTTTTCTGAACTCTAAGTCTGTCTACTGCACAACTCCTTCCCAATGTCTAGTAGTAGGCATCTCAAACTTCTCATGTGCAGAAGTGGCTCATGCTTTTCTGTTCTGCGCGCCTCCCGTGTCCCCCCACGCCCGTGGAAGAGAGACACGAGAGACGCAATTCGGGTAGTTACTGCAAAACAAGGCTTTACTCTGTATCAGCAAACATGGAAGACGTGGAAGGATGCAGAAGGAAGCGGAAGGGGTGAGACGAGGAAGGGGCCTAGCTTAAATACACCCTAGAGTGACGTATTCACTTCTGATTGGCTGTTCGCTCACCACCCAATATTACGCCTCGGGATTGGCCAGTGACTTTGGCGGGTTTCCTGCCTTTGCAGCTGCGCAGTTACTTGTTTACTACTGGGAAGACACGAGGCCAGCGCCATCTTGGAATGGCACATACTGACTGCGGCTCCCAACACTTTTCCTATAACTGGAACCATCATAGATAATGACTCAGGCCCCAAACACTGGGCTTTTCCTTATTCTTGCACCATACAAGTCTGTCAGCACACCTTCATCTATATTATATCCAAGCCTTCAACATTAGTGCTCTAGGCAATATCAACATTTCTCAGATGGTTCTTGCTCTCATTTCTGAGCTAGTCACTCCCCTCTGCCACGTTTGCCCACCATTACCCTGTCTCAGCCTTGTCACACCCAGTTCTGACACAGCCCAGAGTGAGCCTGTGAAAATGTAGGTTCATTATGACCCAGCTGAAAATCTTTTGGTGGTTTTCTGTCTCACTCAAGGTTGGGGAAAGGTTCCAGCTTTGGTAACTGGAGAGCAATTGTGCCTGGGTTGTAGCCTTATGCTTTCTTCTCTCCCTCCTTGTCACTCTCCTCTAGATACACTGATCTTGGTGTACTTTTCACAGACAAGTGAGGTTCTGCACGAGGCCATTGCTCTTGCTTAAATGCTTCTTGGACTTTTCCTCACAAGTCAGGGTAGGGCTTACTTTCCATCACTCCCAAAGCTTCATGCTCACATGTATCAGTCTCAATAGCCCTCTGTATGATTACTGAATTCCTTCATACACTTACCTGTTTGCTTTTCTGTATAGCATTCATCAGCATCCAATACATTGCACATTATTTATTGTGTCACCTCCCTGGGACACAAGATGAATAGGAACAGTTAGTACCTCACATATTTTGAGTCCTACTGTAATCTCCAAAACCCACAATAGAAGTTGACACCTAGTAGAAAGATAGGGAATTTGTTAAAGTATATACATAATATTTAGGCATGCTATAATCTGCAGAACAAAGAGAATGGCAAGATCATCTGTCTAAAAGTCAGAGTGAAAATGTCATTTGTGACACCCAGATGTTCTACTGTGAAGTAGAAGATGCTAGTGAGCTATCCAGTGTCTTGATAAAGGTAAAACATCCCAACCCAATGAGCAAATTCAATTTCCCTTCTGGGAAACTGCTATCCAGACAACCAGCTGGTAAATGATCACTAAGAGTTTTCACAGGCTATGGAAGATAGTAGTAAGTAGATCAAAGTAGGTGAGGGGCTTATCCTTCTGAAGTCATCTATCATCTGCCTTATGATGCTAGCATCTCTTGTGAGGCAGGTGTGTCCTCCTTTATGAGCTCTACACTCATTGATAGGGATATCTCTGACAGGGACAGAGAATAGTGGTAGAATGCAGCTATGCCTTAGCCAATATGTACCTTACCATCGCCCAGAGGAGTGTGGCAGTGATAATATGGCAAAGTTACAGAGGATGAAGGCTGGGAACTTGAGGTGCCTGGTACCTGGGAGTAAGCAACTGTAAAACCCACTCCAGAGAGGTAAGGCTATAATAATCTGAGACTCCAGAATCCATAATACTCTTTATTACAACATATTACTTGGCTTATAAAATCTGGCTAAAAATGAAATTGTTAAAAATTTGAAGACCCACACCCCCTCCCCCAAAGCTCCCAGGGACTAAACCACCAACCAAAGAGTGGCTCCAGTTGCATATGTAGCAGAGAATGACCTTGTCTGGCATAAGTGGGAAGGGAGCCTCTTGGTCCTGTGGAGGCTTAATGACCCAGCTTAGGGGAATGCTAGAGCAGTGGGGTGGGATGGGGCAGGTGGGAGAGTGAGCACTCTCATAGAAGCAGTGGGGAGAGAACAGAGGAAGGGGGTAGGGGGTTTAATTGGGAAGGAGGATAACATTTGAAATGTAAATAAATAAAATAGCCAATAAAATAAAAATTATATATATATATATATATATATATATATATATATATATTAATAAAAAATTGAATACAATAATCACAAGCCTTCAAATCTAAGTTCAAGGCCCAGTGAGTGGCAATACTTTGCAACTGATATGGTTGTGTGTTGCCTTTGACACTTGCCACATCAAGGTGAGGCCTGAAGCATGTGAACTAATATTCATAAAGAGCATTTCCTTCTATCTAATAGTCTCCTCATACAACCTGGTTGATGATGTAATGTTCAAGTCACCCCATCCTGCTCTTCCTTCAGTGTATGGTTTTCCAAAGAAGATGCCATCTAAAAATGCAAGTCCAGTAGTGTTGTACTCTCTTTGTCCCATAAATATAGTACTCCGTGAATCCCAGCCACCATCTTCCCTTGGCCCACCTGTACCCTTTGTTTAAGCAGCTGCTTCTCTGCTTTGATGTCAAGCCCTTTATCTCTGAAGATCCTTGCTCAGACAAAGGAAAAGGATGGAGGGAAGGGGGAAGGAAGGCAGAAGGGAGGCAGGAAGGAAGGGAGGAAGGGAGGGAATCCAGAGATGGAACAGCCTTGGGAAAGCCTGTGTCATTTTCTGGTTTGAAAGCATCACTTCACCTTGGAGATTTTCCATACAAGTTCTGATTAGCACAACCAAGTCCCATCCCATGGGATGTAATCTCTCTGTCTCTGTCTCTGTCTCTGTCTCTCTGTCTCTCTCTGTCTGTTTCTTTTTCTCCTCTGTCTCCTCTCTTTCTCTTCTCTCTATCCCCTCTCTTCCTCCCATTGCCTCTTCTCTGCCCTCTCTTTCTCCTCTCCTCTCTCTTCATGGAACTTTTTATAGTTCTAAATAGTATAAGCTTTCTTAAGATGGTATAGTATCTTTCTCTCTAACAAATTATGGGCACAATATAGAAGGGTTCGCATCTTCTTTATTCATCACCATATCCGTATACCTACTGAAAGACCTGGCACATGATATACTCTTACTAAATAATTAACTTCAGAATCCAACATGCAATATGGCAGGTTTCTCCATAACTTCTTGAGGCTAAGAGTGTGGTTATGTAATGTGCTTTGGTATGGATAATTCCTGGTTGATAGTTGAATTTAGACTTTTTTAAAACTAGTGTGGCCTGTTGTCATGGGACAGATATGAAATAGCTCCTAAAATGTTCATGTCTTGGTTTCCAGCTGGTAGATTTAAAACTAAAAACTGTTTTGTTTTTGTATGATCATATTTTCTTTTAAAGGTTGTGTGTGGGCATGTGCACATCTGTGTGTGCATATTCATGTCATTTGTGTGAATGCATCCTCATGGAGGCTAGGGGAGAGAGAGAGAGAGAGAGAGAGAGAGAGAGAGAGAGAGAGAGGGAGAGAGAGGGAGAGAGAGGGAGAGAGAGAATGAGAGAGAGAGAATGTGTGTGTGCCCCTGTGTGTGTATATCTGTGCTTGTGCTTATGTGCATGCATGTGTGCATGCCTATGGAGGCCAGAAAAGGGTACCATATCTCCTGGAGCTGGAGTTACATTTGATTGTGAACTACTTAATAGGATTGTTCAGATCCAAATTTATACCAACTGGAAGAACAAGTATTCTTAATTGTCAAATTGTCTCTCTCTCTCTCTCTCTCTCTCTCTCTCTCTCTCTCTCTCTCTCTCTCCTTCTCTCTCTCCCCCAAGATCTGGAGGGTTCTTACATTAAAAATTGGATTAATCTCTTGAACTAAAATTTTAATGGAGTTTGTCCTTATTGGAGGAAGCATATCACTTGAATGGAAGGGCTATGACAGGTGTCTGGTCCCTGTCCCCCTTTGCTATCTTTCTGTTTTCTGGCCACCATGAGGTGAGCATCATCTGCTCCTAGGAGATTGAACCTCACTCCAACCACAAATAATGCATCTAAAAACCATCTAGAAACTTCTGAATAGTCAAAGAAAACTTGTTCTCCCTAAAGTTATTTAACATAAATATTTTTGTTACAGAGATGAAAGTGGTAACAAATATTCTTGCCCCTCTGCATCCTCAGAATCTCAATTGTTTTGTATTGAAGACCATCTCTTCCACCCCCATTTTCCATGTCCCCATTCTACTGGTTGTCCTTCATTAGCACAAGATAGGAGGTGATTTTATCCTTAGTGTTGGCATCTCTGTATCTTGTTCATCACTTACCCAGTTACTGACCCCCCTTATTCTTCTAAGTTAATGCTATTTCCTATAATCGTCCTGTATGCAACCTGTATAAAGTAAGAGAGACAATGATCTATGAACACCTGCATCCCCTTTGGAGAGAGACACAGTGAGAAAAGTACAAGTTCAAGATGACTTTTCTTTACACAATATATTCTAGGTTAGCTGAGGCCAGACAGCAAGCTCCTGTCTTAGAAAACATAACAAAATGAAGCCAAAAATCAAGAACACTGATGATGTAATTTGAGATGGTCCCTTCAGAATGGTCTTAAAAAAATGGTACAGACTTGATTAAATAACATTATCATGGTGTTGAGCTTACCAGTGAGTGTCAGATATTACACAGGATAATCTTCAAAATATGGGTACATAAAATAGCCCAGTACACTAAAGTATTGAGTTTCTGGAACATTCTGAAACAATCCCTAACTTATTTGTCGTTGTCTACAGTCTAATAGGGTTATGCTTTCTCTTCATTTTACATTTTATCACTGTCTATCAAAAAAAGTTGTGTTAATTAAACCTATAAATACAGATAGATGGTTTTATTCCATGGCCATGAAGAGTGCTTTAAAATAAAGAATTGAAATGATAAACCAGTCTAGTAATTTGCCACAATTACTTCAGTGAAATATTACATTGAATTACCCATGGCGGTGATGCATGGACCAGGACCTTCTAAGAAAAGCTGCTAAGTGGAGGAGAACAAAGAGCAAGGAAAAGCAGGATGCCAGGGTTCGCTGGGTTTCTGGTCACTAACACGGACAGTGGAGAACAGAACAAACACAGTTGGAGGGAGATGGAAAGATCTACCCTGTAAGGAGGTGTCTGTTTTCTCTGGAAAGTCTGCCTAGTGTAGGAGACCCACCAGGGTTTAATTAAAGTCTGCATCTGGTGCAGAAGCAAAGGAGTAAAAAGAAATTAGGAGAGTTGCCAAACTAACAAAAGTCCAGCACCTCATTTTGCACTTTTCCCTCTGTTCTGAAAGAAGCTTGTCAACTCTGCTTCGGTTCATGGTGACAAAACCCACAGAGGAGGAAGTTTCTGAACTAGGCTGCAGGAAGACCTGCATTCAGATTGCTTCCTACTTGGGGGCCATGGCCTCACTCAGTGAAAACTACTGGCTTTGTTTGTTTGTTTGTTTGTTTGTTTTGTTTTAAACAATTGGAAAAACAGGGCTGTATAAACCAAGCCAGTTTGAAGCTCAACTTCTCAAGATACCACAGCAAAAGAATTGACCTTTGCCATCGGCACTAGAGGTACACCCACACTTTGACTTTCGTGGGAGCAGGGACTCCAGAGAACACAGCCTGTAGAGTATGGCCTTTTGTGGGCGGTGTCCAGTTCAAAAGCCACAGGAGAGATGAGGAAAGCTGGTAGCTCATGTAAGATTTGATATTATAGTTGTGCGTGTACATGTGTGTGTGTGTGAACATGGTGTGCACATGTGTGCGAATGTGTGCAAAAGCCAGAAAAAACTTTGGGTGTAGGTCTTCAGTAGCTAGTCAAAACTATTAGACATAGAGTATCTCACTGGCCTGAAATTCATCAAGTACGCCAGGGTAGCTGATGGTACCTAGGCATCTGCCTGTCTCCACATTCCCTAATACTAGGGTCACATGTGTATGCTACCATGCTAGCAATTTTTAATGTGGGGTTTGGGAACTACACTCAGTTCATGGTATTTTTGTAGTAAGTGCCTCACTAGCTGAGATATTTTTCCCCCAGGCCCTTAATTTACTGAGAGTCTCCATTCCTTCTACAAGAGAAACTGTCTTTATTCTCAAAACCTCTAGCTGATTAATACTCATCTGTATTATGAAGGGGAGTCTGAGTCTGTTTTATTCTGAGTCCATTTACTTAAATGCTAATCACACGTAGAAAAAATATTGATTTACAGTAATAGCTAGTCTAATGTTTTATTACTGGTCTAGACAAGTTGACACATTAAAATTGGCCATCATAGTAACTGCTATTAAGAGCAATTTGTGTACCCAAAGCTGAACCCACAAGGTTACAATGGATAGTTTCAATCCAATGCTTACAGGCAACCCTGGCTAAAATCTATGAAAAATCTTTTTGGAAAAGTGACCAGTAAGGTTTGTTAAGGTTTGAGCAGGTTTGATATGGATGGAAGGAATACAAAAGGGGTGGGGGAGAGAGTAATCTGAACATTATATACATATATCAAACTTTGAAGGATAAAATTGATTAAAGAAAGAATGTAATAGTATTTTCATAGCTCTTCATAATTGCCAGGCTCAAAAAAATTCATGTAAGTTTAACTGCAACCCCATGGGAAGGGTTATATAATTATTCTCATTTTATGGATGAGAAAACTAACATATGGAAAAGTGAAATAACAGCTTCTGTTTACAAATAATAAGACACAGATATGAAGCTTGAACTCGGAGAATCATTCTAGAGTCTGAGGTTTTTAACTATCACAGCGAGAGGGATTTAAATAATTAGACCATCTAGACCTTTGCCCATTTATGGGAATACATAAATAACAGCAGGCCATGTGTAGTAGATGTAAGAGGCAGATCACATTAGAAGGTGCATATGAAGATACCAGCATATTCATGAATAGATGATAGAAAGTGAGCAGAATTTAGCTCTCTTCCACCTCCTTTAAGTTGCTTTCATTTGCACTCTCTTGTATTTTATTTCTCCAGACATCCTCACTAAAATGTTGCTCTCCTTATGAGCCTTACCAGGTGTTGGCTTTCTATTTACTTACTTACTTACTCCTAGTTATCACTACGATTCAGTTGAACTGAAATCTCAGCATTTAATTCAACCTCTGACATGTAGTAAGATCTTCATGCCACTAAATGAATCAGTGGATACATTCAATAATAACTGATTTTTTGGTTTTGACTGTTAGGAAACCAAGGCACAATATCATTACAGGACATGATCTTGATTTGGACAAATGGTAGCCTGGTATATTAGGTCTCCAGAAATCACTCCCACTTTTTTTTTCCTTTCAGAAGACATGTTTAGAGGTTAGAAAAGGTCCTTTTATTTTTTTTTAATTTTGTATTGGTTATTTTATTTATATACATTACAAATGTTATCCCCCTTCCCAGTTTCCACTCCAAAAACTATCTCATGCCCCTTCATTCTGCTTCTATGAGAATGCTCACCCACCCACCCACCTACTCCCACCTCACTGCCTTAATACTCCCCTATGCTGGGGCATCAATCCTTAACAAGACCAAGGGCCTTCTCTCCCATTGATGCCAGATAAGGCCATCCTCTGCTACTGCTACGTATGCAGCTGGAATCATTTGTCATTCCATGTTTAGTCTTTGGTTGGTGGTTTAGTCCCTGGAAGCTGGGGAGGAGGGTGGTCTGGTTGATTGTTATTGGTGTTCTTCCTATGGGGTTGCAAACCCATTCAGCTCCTTCAGTTCTTCCCCTAACTCTTCCATTGGGGTTCCCATGCTCAGTCCAATGGTTGGGTGCAGACATCCATATCTATATTGGTAAGGCTCTGGCAGAGCCTCTCAGGAGACATCCATATCAGACTCCTATCAGCAAGCACTTGACCTCCACAACAGACTGAGTTTGGTGGTTGCATATGGGATGTATCCCAAGGTGGGGCAGTCTTAGATGGCCTTTCTTTCAGTCTCTATTCCACTCTTTGTCCCCATATTTCCTTTAGAATATGGGGACAGCAACAATTCTGGGTTAAAATTTTGAGAAGGGTAGGTGACACCATCCTTCAACTGGGGACCATGCCCAACCTCTGAAAATGATCTCTACAGATTGTCTTTCCCCTTTGTTGGGGATTTCAGCTAATGTTATCCCTGTTGGGTCCTGGTAGCCTCTTGCTTTTCTGATATCTGGAACTTTCTCATAGCTACCCCTAGTTCCCCATCCCTCTTTGCTAAACACCTCTGTTCAATGTTGGAGCATCTTTTGGGTATAAGCCCAGGAATGGTATAGCTGGGTCCTCAGGTAGTACTATGTCCAGTTTTCTGAGGAACAGCAGGACTGATTTCTAGAGTGGTTGTACCAGCTTGCAATCCCACCATCAATGCAGGACTGTTCCTCTTTCTCCACATCCAGCAAGCATCTGCTGTCACCTGAGTTTTTGATCTTAGCCATTCTGACTAGTGTGAGGTGGAATCTCAGGGTCATTTTGATTTGCATTTCCCTGATGACTAAGGATGTTGAACATGTCTTTGTGTGCTTCTCAGCCATTCAAGATTCCTCATTTGAGAATTTTTTATTGGATATTTTCTTTATTTACATTTCAAATGTTATCCCCCTGTTAGCTCTGTACCCCATTTTACTAGGATTACAAGGTTCTTAATCTCTTTCTGTGACTCAACACATGGGTTTTGAGAAAATCAGAACAAAATCCAAGTGTTGGAAAAAATGGACCATTCTGGCTGGTTTTATGGATAGTTTCTGGTCAGATTTTGGAAACTTTTTATCTTCAAAGGATTTCTTTGGAAGGAGATGAATGTTGGAGATAAGCAGTTAAGTGATTATCGATTTGTGGAAAAGATACCTATATTTAGACCCAGGTAACATCATTACAAAAAGAAAAAGAAGTTCTAACCATCTCCAACTTTCATTGTTCCCGCTTTCTGGCTTTCCTGGAAACTGATGAGAAACATCTCTGTAATTTAAGCCTAATGACAATTAAAGTGCAAAGTCATTACCTACTTTTACTGAATTGTCTTTTATTTAATGGACTAATTGAAGGAATGACACATTGCTACAGAAATTAGTGTGCTCATTTCAGTTAGACTTGCTTCCTCACACTTTAGATTTGTAATCTTGGCTATTAGCAGAGCCCAGGCTTGGGCATTGAGATAGAGTTCTTGGGATCAGCTCTGGCTTAACTGCCTATGTATGGAGTGACCTTGAGTAGATGGTCAAACCTACGCCCATCCAAACTTCTTCTCATGTAAAAGATTAGTAATATTTTTTACTTACTTCTTTATATACAATAAGTGCTTATGTGAGTGTCACTTGAGTAAGACAGTAAGACATAAAACTATAAGGTCTATGAACACAAGCTTTTGTTATGACTTTGGATATCTATCTAGCCACACACACACACACACACACATGCATATACATGTACATACACACATACACACAAAAATACATACACAAATATATATATGTATATATATGTATATATATGGCGTTGAGTTTCCTTTAAACTTTAAACTCGAAGTCTAAATTTTTAAATACACACAAACAACTCATAAACTTCCAGAGATTACCTGCATTTAGTCATTGCAACTTCTTTCTGAATTCCAAAGTCCTAGTCAATGAGTTATCCCTTGTCTCTGTGTCATGGTTCCTATAGTTTGTGTCTCAGGTCTTGTCCTCATTGCCATAACAAATGTAGACTTATTTTTTCCATTAATAGTCTTTGTATCTCTCTACCTTTGCATTAATCTCGAAAATGTCCCTTTATATGTCCATGAGAAAACAGAAAACTTTAACTTTTCCAGGTCTATGCAAGTTGAAACTTTAAATGTCCAGTTTACATAAAGAAACCTTTTGACTCCAGAAATTTGATGGCTTCACTACTCACAGGAGAATAAATTGTTCTGTTCTCACACATATTTTCTTTTTATCCTAGTCTTGTTGGATGCCGTGATTTATCAAGTCAAAATCTTTTTTTTTCTTTGTGTTTGCAATGTGGCTCAGTGGTAGAGGGCATACTAACTATGAACATGGCCCCAGGTTCAACCTCTTGCACCTGACACAAACAGAAGCACATCTTTCTGCTTTCACTTGGAGCCTATGTTCATCAATCTGGTGAAGTGACTTCTGAATTTTATTAACAGTGTGACACCGTTTTTATTAATATGTTTTGAAAATCATGGGTCATGTTTCTTACACATCATTGGGTCCACTATGCAAGCAGGGTGATTGGCATGTTGAGGGCATTTAATTAATAGCTGGTGAAATATCACCCATCTTATCACAAAGAGAGTCTCATCCTGTCAGAACACAAAGTCAGACTATAATTTGCCTTAAAAATATAAAAACCAATCCATCCATGGCACATTTATTTCTTTTGAGTTATGATATAATGTATAGTTTATTCTTTTAAAGAATATAGTTTGATAAGTTTATGGGAATGCAGTTTGAGGTGCTTTGGAAAATATCTGTGACTGTGTATCTATCACTGTTGTGGTTAATTTTAATTGTCAGTTTGACTACCTGAGAGATCACTATAGCACACTTCTGGGTTGTCTGTGAAGTTGCTTTCCAAGAGAACTAACAACAGGAGGAATACTCCCTAAATATAGGTGTTATTGTTCCCAAGGCTGGCAGTCTGGGTAGAAGAAAATGTGAAAATGGAAGAATTTGTAGTCCTGAGTTTAATATTCTGGTCTTGCTGATAGGATGTGACTTTCTCTGCTCTACAAGGCCTATGCTCCCATGGTGCACTGAAGTTTCTGAAAGTGTGAATCACAACAGATCCTTCAGCCCTTTAATTATTATGCTCAGGTGTTTTGTTACAGGGGAGAATTTAACATACTCACTACAATCTATGAAGACAATTTTATTTTCCTCTCAGCATCTTTTGAAGGTCCCTGGATTACTTCTAGTAAATATTCTAACCTGTTGGTGTGGCTAGGGTACCAGTTGATATCTTTTATGTTTTGATTTTTTTCGTTTGTTTTTTGTTTTTGTGTCTTGCCTTTCTTAATATTTCTAATATGAATATTCATATATATTTTGTGAGTAAATGTTTTCTTTTTCCTGTTATTATTATTAATAATCATTTTATTTACAATCTAGCCATTAACTCCCCTTTCAATCCCCCCCTCACACTTCCTCATCCCATTCCTCCTACCCCCTGTCTTCAGGAAGATGCTACCCCTCTCATCAGGCCTCCTCCCTTGTGGGGCCTCAAGTCTCTCTCAGTTTAGGCTTATCTTATCCTACTGAGGCTAGACCTGGCAGTCCTCTGCTATATATGTGCCAAGGGCCTTGAACTAGCCCATGAATTCTGCCTGGTTAGTGGTTCAGTTTCTGGGGGCTCCCTGAGGTCCAGGTTAGTTGAGACTACTGGTCTTCCTTTGAAGTTGCCCTCCCCTTCAGCTTCTTTAATCCCTTCTCCTAATTTAACCAAAGAGGTCCCTGACTTCAGTTCAATGGTTGGATGTAAATACCTGCATCTGTCTCAGTCAGCTGCTGGTAGAGCCTCTCAAAGGATAGCCATGCTAGGCTACTGTCTGCAAGTATGTCATAGCATCAGTTACAGTGTCAGGCCTTGGAGCACCCCACCCCATGAGATAGAGCCCAAGTTGGGTCAGTCGCTGGATTACCTTTAGCTCAGTCTCTTTTCCATTTTTGCCCCTGCAGTTCTTTTAGACAATAACACTTCTGGATCCGAAATTTTGGCTGGGGGTTGGTAACCCCATGCCTCCACTTGAGGCCCTGTCTATGTACTGGAGGTAGACTCTTTGAGTTCCCTCTCTCAGCTATTAGGCATTTTGGCTAAGGTCACCCCCATTGAGACCCGAGAGTCTCTCACCTCCCAAGTCTCTGATACTTTCTAGAGAGTATCCCACTCCCACCCCGAGGCTGCATATTTACATTCATTCTGCTGGCCCACTAGGCTTTTCTTTTGCACCCCAGATCCTATTCCCCCTTTGCCCTCCCCATTCCCTCTCCCACCCAGATCCCTCCCTCCCTCCCTCTGCCTCCATGATTATTTTCTCCTCCCTCCTAAGTGGGATTGAAGCATCCTCACTTGGGCCTTTCTCCTTGTTAACCTTCTTATGGTCTATGGGTTGTATCCTAGGTATTCTATGTATTTTGGCTAATATCCTCTTATCAGTATTTACCATGCATGTCCTTCTGGGACTGGGTTATCTCACTTGGGATATTTTCCAGTTCCCACCATTTGCCTGCAAAATTCATGATGTCCTCATTCTTAATAGCTGAGTAGTAATCCATTGTGTAAATGAACCACATTATCTGTATACATTCTTCAGTTAAAGGGCACCTGGATTGTTTCAAGCTTCTGGATGTTACAAATAAGGCCACTATGAACATAGTGGAGCAAATATTCTTGTGGTATGGTGCAACATCCTTTATGTGTATGCCCGAGAGTGGTATAGCTGGGTCTTTAGGTAGAACTATTTCTACTTTTCTGAATAATTGCAAGAATTATTTCCGGAGTGGTTGTACAAGTTTGCAATCCCATCAGCAATGGAGGAGTGTTCCTCTTTCTCCACATCCTCACCAACATCTGTTGTCACCTGAGTTTTTGATTTAAGACATCCTGATTGGTGCAAGGTGGAAACTCAGGGTCTTTTTGAGTTGCATTTCCCTGATCACTAAGGACTTTGAACTTTTCTTTAAGTAGTTCTTGGCCATTTGACATTCTTCTGCTGTAAACTCTCTGATTATTTCTGTACCCCATTTTAAAATTGGGTAATTTGTTTTTTGTTTCTTTTTTTTTTTTTTGGAGGTTAACTTCTTACGTTCCTTATATATTTTGGATATTGGTCCTCTATCAGATGTGGAGTTAGTGAAGATTTTTCTCTCGAACTGTAGGTTGCCAAATTGTCCTATTGACTGTCTTTTGCTTTATAGAAGCCTTTCAATATCATGAAGGTTTGTCTAAGAAAAAAGGAGATAAACAGAATGCAAGAAAAAGGGGGAATCAGCAGTTAAGGGGATTCAGGCTAAGGAAAGGGATAAGGAGTACCCTCTTCTCTTTGTCCTCAGCTCTTATATATCTTTCAGAATAGATGATCCCATGGTTAAAAGTTCACTAGTTTACACATATTAAATTCAAATCATAAATGAAACAAGTTTGCTACAAAGAATGTTTACATGCACATAAATTAGGAGTAATTATCTGGCTAAACATACATTACCTGTCATCAGCTTTGCAGGTTCATGGAGAGGCAGAAACCATAAGTTTTGTGATCAAGATATTAGTGAAGCTTTACATAGGTAAACTCAGTCAATATTTCATCCTCTGCCCCAGCACCTATGATAAACCATTAGTTCCCTTTTTATGACCTTTGGTTAATGGTTTTATAACCTCTTGGAATGTGCTCTGAGTAGTAGATGGCTGCTTGCAATCTCAGACGTAACTAACTCTAACTCGTGAAACTGAAGGCTGGCAGAATTCTCATTGAAGTTTTGATTATCAGAAAGGATTTAATCACAGTGTTATTATAAAAGAGCTTAAAATTACTGTAATTTTAGTAATTCTTATAGGATCATCATTTAGAATTAGGAGTCAGTATCTTCTATGGTATCTTCTATACCTGAGAGTCTCTCTTCTATTTCTTGTATTCTCTTGGTGATCCTTGCATCTGTAGCTCTTGATCTGTTTCCTAGGTTTTCCATTTCCAGGGTTGCCTCCTTTTGTGATTTCTTTATTGTTTCTACTTCCATCTTTAGATCTTGGACCATTTTGTTCAATTCCTTCATCTGATTGTGTTTTTCTGTATTTCTTTAAGGGAGTTATTTGTTTCTCTTTAAGGATTTCTATGTTTGCCTGTATTTTTCTGTATTTCTTTAAATGAGTTATTTTTATCCTTAAAGGTCTCTGTTATCTTCATGATATGGGATTTTAGGACAGCAACATGCTTTTCAGGTGTACTGGGGTATCCAGTGCTTGCTGTGTTGGGAGTATTGGGTTCTGATGGTGCCAAAGTACATTGGTTTCTGTTGCTTATGTTCTTGTGCTTGCCTCTCATCATCTGGTTATTTCTGGTGTTAACTGATCTGGGTGCCCCCATCTAAAGTCTACCTTTTGTGTCTCTGGTTCCAGCAGATCTCCTGGGAGACATACAGACTATGGGGTGGTAAGAGGGGCAGACATACCTCTCTGCCTCACCAAAGGTGCAAGGGAATAAATGTTTTCATTAGTCTCATATAAATACTTTAAGTGATATTTGCTGAATCATTTAAAAAGTACATACTTAATTTATTAAAAACTTACATGCATGGATTTAAAATGAGTTTGCTCCTTTGTTCTTTGTTTCTTTGTAAAACCTTTGCCAAAGTATGAGCATGTTAGTCGCCTTACAACCTTTGCAGTCCTGAGTTGTTTTAACTGTGAGCTGTTATGGAGGCCCTCCAGTATATTCTCAGGGAAAGTTTGCTCTCTATTTATCTAATGACTTTACATGTCTTCAGTATGTATAACTAACTTAATGAAGCCTCAATTGTCACTGCCAGACCCCCTTTAAATCGACTATTTGCCTTAACTTTGAGTTTTTAGAGTTCTATTAGTTCACATGTTTTTTTTTTTTTTTTTTTTTCTGATAACTAAAATACTTTCCTTATATTACTTCTGGTTTGTAGTTTACAATTCTATTTTTGTCGTCCCCCTCTCCCCCCCCACCCCCCTGAGCTGGGTTAGTTTTCATTTTCTTAACACTGTCTTTGGAAAGCTGGTTGATACTCTTTCTTTGTCAACCTGATTCAGCCTAGAGGCATTCTAGAGGAAAACCTCAAAGGAGGAATCAGCTATGAAGCTGGGCTGTGGGCTCGTTTGTGATGGTTTGTGTTAACTTTTGGTAGATGAGGGAGACCAAACCCACTCTGGGCAGTACCACCTATAAGTACATGGTCTTGAACTAAAAAGCTAGGAGAGAAGAAAGGAAATGGGGGGTGGGGTGGAAATGATGTAATTATATTATAACCTAAAAAATTTAGTTAAAAAATAAAAAGAAAGACAAGAGGAAAAAAGCTAGCCAAACATAATACAGACTGTGATCCAGCAAAAGTTCCCATACCCCTGTGGTCCCTGGTGTACTTCTTTTGCTGGGAAGTGAGTTCCTCATCTGTAGCAGGCAAGTATTCCTTCAAGTTCCTGATTATGAGTGCATGCATAGACTCCTTCAGTGACAGATTATAATTGTAATTGTAAACCAAATGCCCCCTTTATTTTCCACAAGTTGCTTTTGATATGTGTTTTATTACAACAGACAGAAACTAGAACAAGGTCTCAATTTCGTTTTGAAGAAGTTTATTTTCCATAATTTTTCCCTTAGGGGAATTTTATGAAATAGAAATTTCTATAAATTTCACAGTGTTTGTTATACTTATCCCGTATCTACCGTTTTCTGTATCAAATTATCTTTCTTTAATTAATACTGAGTAAAAGCCACAGGGCAAATTTTTTTATAAGTGATATTTGAGTGTGTTGAATCTATTGATTCTTTCATGGAGGTCATCTGGTAATTTCTTTCCAAGATATTTTGCAGCTTCTACCCCACAAATAGTTTGTTATCTGTTTAATACTCCCCCAGGTATTTCATTGTTTTGTGGGGAAAAAATCAATGGTTTGATTTGTTCAATACTGAAATGTAGCTGATTTTTATAGCACCTTGTGCTTTGACATTACTTAACACAGTCTTCAGTCATTCTCTCTTTGTCATAGAATTTGTGGTAATTTCAATGCACAAAGTGAGCTTTATATAGACAGGTTTAATAGTTAGTTCCTTTTCTATCTATATGTTTTTGTTTCTTCATCTTACCTCATATTTGTTTCCATGTCCGTTACAAAACTGAATAGAATGGTGACATTAAATGTCCTTGCAATCTTAAAGGAAAGGAAATGGTCAAAGTGACCATTGTTTCTATTTATATTATTACTTGAAAGTTTTTTATTATTTTTTAATTTGTCCTCTTTTATAAGTTTATAATATGATGAAAAATAGATAAATTATGCATAATATTGTATGTTTCAAATGCTTTTTCTGCATTTCTTGAAATATAATACTTTTTATTTTAATTTATTTATGTGGAGAAATACAGTAATTATAAATTTGTAGTAAGTTTGTGATTTTTTTTAGTAAACTCCATTTTGTTTTGTTGTACTCTGCATGTACTCACAGACTGAAGCTGCTAAAATTTTGTCAGAGACAGTTAGATCTGTGCTCATGAGGGGGAGAGCAGTCTGTAGGTTTGTTCTCCTTATATATTTATCTGATTTTAATTATAGGGTAATGACATAAACATGGGTATATATTGTACATTTTACTTACTTAAACAGGGAAAGCTTTACTTCTCTTCATTGTTTATGTAGCAACTTAAGTAAACCTATTAGTAGTTCAATTGTATTTGGTTTTACTGTGGCCAGTTTTGTATAGTGCAGGTTTCCAGTTCCTTTATTTTTGAGCTGAAACTACCTGGCTCCGGTAGAGAGGACAGTGTTTTAAGATTTTGATCAATGCTTCTGCTTCTCATCTTTCAATAGTCACTATGCAGAGGGTTCTCTCTGAGTGCTTGCTAATGACCCAATGGTAAACTTGATAAAATCCTTATACTGAGAAAAAGTTCCTAATGAGGACATGCAAATCGTTTTCTTGGACCTTTTCTTAGTTCCTTAGCCTCTTATGTGCCCCAAATATCAGGAGTGAGATGGGTGGTAACTGTGTCTTTCCCAGTGGCAGGAAATCTCTGATTTCTACTTATTATGTGGTGGAGAGTACTGGCAGGGGTCTTTGTGGTTTTGTGTGTGTGTGTGTGTGTGTGTGTGTGTGTGTGTGTGTGTGTGTGTGAGAGAGAGAGAGAGAGAGAGAGAGAGAGAGAGAGAGAGAGAGAGAGAGAGAGAGTGCTAAACTCTGCTGTTATTGAAGAAAAGGGAGGACACAAGGAAATTCTTGGTCATTCCCAACAGCAGTAATCTTGTATGTCTTAGTGACCTATCTTTGACATAAATGACTTTTCTGCTCTTCTCTTTCAGGTGAGGGGTTTTGTCTAGTGTGTTTGTGGGATATTGGCAGCGAATTTTCTTCTAGACATAGTAATTCAGGACTTTTGAGTGCAGTGGAATTATTTTGGGGTCAACTATGCCTGACATAATTACATAGGGTACCAGGTCCTCTGGGTAACCAAACATTGACTTATGTATTAATCAGGGTTCTCTAGAGTCACAGAACTTATGGATAGTCTCTATCTAGTAAGGGAATTTGTTCTGGTTACTTTCAGTCTGTAGTTCAACTCCCAACAGTGATAAGCTGTGAATGGAAGTCCAAGGATCCAGTAGTTTCTCAGTCCCACAAAGCAAACAGGCAAAGATCTTCCTTCTTCCAATGTTCCCATGTAGGCCTCCAGCAGAAAGTATAGCCCAGATTAAAGGTATGGACCACCTTGCCTAGACTTGCTTTTTTCCCAATGACCTTGATCTCAGAGATCTCCTTGCTTTAGTCTTCTGGGATTCATAGCCACTATGCCTCAAGATCTCCATGCCAAGATCCAGGTAAGAAACTTGTATCTCCCAACTTCAAGATCTAGATCACAAGTGAACCTTCCAATTCTGGATTGCAGTTAATTCCAGATATTGTCAAGTTGACAACCAGGAATAGCTATTGTAACTTACAACTGTGGCCATGAGCTTATTGTCTGATACCGGTAAAGATTAAACATGTGTTTACTCATGTGAGTATGCAAAGCAGAAGTGCACTTTATTAAGGAGAGTTCTAGAAATTGAGAGTTGAAAAGAAACGTGAAAAGTTACAGGTGAAAGAATGAAATCCAGAAGAGTGGGAGGAGTCTCCAAGAGAGAAATAAAACCATACAAGTTCTTGTCTAGTGCTTTTACAGGCAAGAATTTGACAAGGGCTGATGTGATTGCTCTGAGATGGCTTAGTCTTCTGAGTTATCATGGAGCCAGCCAAAGGAGGGCCCCATGAGGGGAATGAGCATGTAGTCACTCAGATGCTGCCTATGTAGCAGGGATGATTAAGTGCTCTGCTTGCCAATCCTGCTAGTCATTATCACTAGATAGTACTGTCACTCTTGGATACATTTTAGTAACTTTTAACCAGACAATATTCTCTTTATTCTCTCATCTACATGCTTAGCTTATATCTCAATTATGACCAGGACTTGGATCTATCAATGTCACCAAGATGTAGCTGCTATCTTTCTTGGTTGTTTCATTTTTAGCTCCTTGTCCTCGGGAAGATACAGGGTTGTCTTCAAGATGGTTACATGTTGTTAGAGCTGAACCTTATAATTTGTTCTGTTAAAATCAACCGTATTAGTAGCAAAGATACCTCAAAGGATAATAATGCCTCACCTTTGCTCCTTAAGAACTTGTAGAGAAAGGAGAGGAAGGCTGCTGGTCTTCCTAATGGCCCAGAGCCCTGTCCCTCCTTTCATTTCTTTTACTTCATGCGCTCTTAAGTTTTTGACAAATTTAAACAATTTGAGTCACCTGGGAAGAGGGAACCTCAATTGAAGAACTGCCTTAACAAGTTGGGGATTAAAGTAGAAGGACCTAGCTTACTGGGGGTGGTGCCATCCCTAGGGTGGTGGGCCTGGGCTATATAAGAAGAGTAGCTGAGCACGGCAGTAACCAGTGTTTTCCTGTGGCCACTGCTTCAGTCCCTGCTTCTGGTTCCTGATGTGGCTTTTCTCCACGATGGACCTGAAGGTCAAATAAACCCTTTTCTTTCCAGGCTGCTTTTGGTCATAATGTTTATCTCAGAAACAGAAAAACAAACCAGAGTACTTACATATTTCAGACCCAGAAACAGTAGATCTTATTCACTACTTGGAGTGTTCTAGGTTTTGCCATTTAACCTTAGACGAGGTGCTATGAAAACTGTTTAGTTCTGAAGTTGCCAAGGACTCACCTCCTTGTATTTTCAGTATCTTGATGCTCTTCTGGTTCCTTAGCCCTTGTTATCTCTAATCGTGTTAAGTGCTGAAGAGTATGTAGTATTTTTAACCCTTCTCTGACCTGACTACTTTCCTTCTCCATGTAGTAGATATGTGGCCATCAGATGTTCAACACATCTAACCCACTGTTTCTAATATATACAAGTGTGTGTGGGGGGATGTGTTTGTGGAGAGTAAGATCTCAGTACCCAGTACATTTCTGATGACAGGTAATGTTCTTAAAAATTGAAAAGCAAAATGTGTAAGGATTGGTGAAGTGGAAACTTAATGGTTCTATGGAAAGTCAGTTGGATGATGCTTTGCTGGGGCAAGCATCTGAAGGAAAGTTTCGTTAAAGTAGACATAGGTGTGAAAGGCTAAGACAGATTCATGAAGGAACATTTCACTGAAACAGACACAGGAGAGAGGATGTTCTTCTAAAGCAAGCATCTGAAAGGACATGGGATGAAAGATTCTTTGCTAATGACACACATGTATTGGTCTGTCTTACATGACATAGTTGAACTGCATTTGTTGGGATACCATAGAGAGAAGCACACCAAAAACTCTGATACTACAGTTTGTTGCTTACAAGGACTCAGGCTGATTGGATGCATGTCCTGAGGCAAGAACCATAATGAAGCAAGACCTGTGTTGAGACAAGATATGTGCTGAAGAAAGAGTGGTGTTAAGGCAAGGCACATAGAGGACACAAGATGTTTTGCAGGTATAAATAAGAGGCCATGGAGTGATGGAGACAGAGCTTGACTTGTTGGTACATCTTTCTATACAACACTTGTAGGATCTCTTTTCTTTGCTGATCTTTGCTTCCCTGAGAGAGGCACAGCTGAAAACCCCCTGGTGTTCATGTTGGCTTCTCCTGCTGAATTGAGCCAAGGCTAAGGACCAGATGTCTCTGCTAGGTCATGTCACTGCTGTTGCGAACCTGGCTCTACTGAACTGGACTGCTGGTGTATCTGTGAGATGTTTGGATCGAGCCGCCTGCTGCTGCCTGCTAACCTGTGAACTGAGCTGCTGATTTCCAGACAACACAGACGAGAGTTGTTCCAAAGAACCTTTCTAAACAGGTCCACTTTCCCGAAATCCTTCCTTTTCCACTGTCTCTCATGGGTGGTGGATTTCAAGAAAGGATAAAGCATTTAAGAACCATCATTAAAAATAACATTTTAAAAAAGATACAGATTGGAAATATTGGTCAGTATTTGAGATGATGTCTTAGTTAGGGATTCTATTGCTGTGATGGAAGCATCAAGGCCAAAAATCAAGTTGGAGCAAAGAGGAAAGTGTTTATTCAGCTTATACTTCCAGATCATAGTCCATCATTGGAGGATGTTAGGACAGGAACTCAAGCAGAGCAGGAACCTGGAAGCAGGAACTGATGCAGAGGCCATAACAGAGTACTCTTTCCTGGTTTGCTTCACATAGCTTGCTCAGCCTGCTGTCTTCTAGAACCCAGGACCACCAGCCCAGGTATGGCAGTACCCATAATGTTCCCCAATTGATCATTATTTGAGAAAATGTCTTATAGCTGGATCTCATGGAGGCATTTCCTGAACTGAGGCTTCTTTCCTTCTGTTGACTCTAACTTGTAACAAGTTGACACATATACACACCAACCAGTTTAGAGGACTTGTTGCTTTCCCGAAGAACCCAAGTTTCTTTCCCAGTACCCTAATGAGACAGACAGCTCACAATAATTTTAAATTTCATCTTCTGGAGATACCATACCCTCTTCTGGCTGCTTTGGTTGCCTATGTAGAAGTCTCTCTCTCTTTCTCTTCTCTTCTCTTCTCTTCTCTTCTCTTCTCTTCTCTTCTCTTCTCTTCTCTTCTCTTCTCTTCTCTTCTCTCTCTCTCTCTCTCTCTCTCTCTCTCTCTCTCTCTCTCTCTCTCTCTCTCTCTTCCTCCTCCTCCTCTTCCTCCTCCTCCTCCTCCTCTCTTCTCTCTCTCCTTCACCCTCTTCTCTCACACATACAAACACAAGTAGAAATAAATACAAAAACATGTAGAAGATATGCTATTTCCACCCTATCTCATTGTTACTCTGTTCCTTGCAGTCTCTGTATTTGAAATTTCACTCGTGCTCATCTCCTTCATTCATGTCCTATGCCACTATCTATGACTAGATCCTCACAGCTTCAGATATGGCTTGCTAGTCTTTTCTATCTTACATTCTTCATTTAATCTATCTTATGGAAATTATGTAATCACTATTTCTCCACCTCTCCAGGAAGTGTCTCTGAGGCTACCATCCTGAGACCAATGTTTCTGAGATGTCTTCTTAAAGGTCTTTTACAATTGACCTTATAACAACCCCTAAACAACCTTGAATACCCCAGTGCTCCCAGACACTGCTCCCCCTCATTTTCATTTTCTGCTTTAATTTCTCATAGATGTTTTTAATTTTAATTTTTAATTTTCATGTTTTTCCTCCCCTTACATAAATCCCAGAAGCCTTTTGAAAATAGCTCATGTGCCTATAAATATCTCTATAAAGCTTTCTCTGATGCTGCATATTTTCCTTCACTGACCTCCAAGAATACAGAAGAAGTAGCTTGCTATACAAGGACAATTAGATATTAGGGAGCTAGTGTCACATTTAAAGTTGTGAATCTTGGATTTGAATTCCATTTTAGTATTTAATATTAGTGAGGTATTAGGAGAGCACATAGATTCTTAATATCTTTATTTACTTACAAAATATGAATAGTAATTATAACTTTATACAGATTGCTATGATTAAGTGAGTCACAATATAAACATCTGGCATATAATAGGCACTTGATAATAGGTAGTTACTATGGTAGCGTTTACTGCTCATTGGTACCTAGTATATGCCACTTCACATTACTATTTAACTACTTCATGGCTTTATGTCTGTCTCTTATAAACAGAACTTCAGTGGATGTACTGTATATTATATATGTTTTGTGTGTTCCAGAGTGGTAATGCCTTCTCATTTATCAACATAGTTAAGAAGCGCATTTTTTAATAAATTTGTTTTGGCAGTATATACTTGTTGCTGTAAGTACAGAGTGGACAGTTTAATGCCAGAATTAATAAAGTGTCTCAGGTAGAAATCACTGGATTGATGTGACACATTCATCATTGAGGGTCTTGGTACATAACTACCCTGTAGCTTTTGTGGGCCATTTTCTTGTAGTGTCTGCAACCCCTCTGGCTCCTACAATCCTTTTTTCCTCTCTACTCTGGGGTTTCCTGACTCTGCCTAATGTTTGGCTATGGGTGTGGGGAGCTGACAGAAGGTGGCTATCATCCTTGCAGCCATCTTGAGCCATCTACCCTGATAAGAGACTTGATTACATTAGCCTGCAACAGCTGAGCACACTCTGATATCATCTTGCTTTAGATACCCAGGATTTTCCCTTGGGTGTGTGAGACTTAAAGCTGTGTGACTTAAGGGTGTGACTTAGAGATCAGATTTAGAGACAAGACCTAAGGGCATGATTAAAGGTGTGACTTAGAGGCATGGCTTAGAAGTGAGACAGATAAAAGGCGAGAGGCAGACAGGAGAGTTCAGAACAATTTGGAGGAACAGAGAATCAGATACTTCAGAGAGTACAACTTGGGAGTAGGAATTAGACATTAGGAGAGAACAACTTGGAGTTAGTGATTATTAAGTATTGAGAACTTGGAAGAAAGAACTTGGAACTT